>NC_086451.1:7953584-8081084 GCF_028390025.1 Pseudophryne corroboree
ACAACAAACCTGCCAAGAGAGGGCCGCCCACCAAAACTCACAGACCGGGCAAGGAGGACATTAATCAGAGAGGCAGCACAGAGACCACAGGTAACCCTGAAGGAGCTGCAGAGTTCCACAGCAGAGACTGGTGTATCTGCGCATGTGACCACAATAAGCCGTACACTCCATAGAGCTGGGCTTTATAGAAGAGTGACCAGAAAAAAGCCATTACTTAAGGTGGGTACACACTAGTAGATATATCTGCAGATCAATTGATCTGCAGATATATCTATGTACGGATCGAGCAGTGCGCTGTGCATACACACTGCCCGATCCGTCGGGGGACTGACGTCATGAACTGGGCGGGCACCCGCCCGCCCAGTTCAGCTGTCAATCACCGCCGGCCGCTGCAGCATGTGTACGGGCGGTCGGACGACCGCCCCGTACACACACAGCGACGCGCCAATATATCGTTAGATATATTGGCCGTCAGCTGTGCTGCGCGGCCGACGCGATACGTCTGTGAACGACGGAGTTCACAGACGTATCGGCCGTACACACTGGCCGACGGTCCCGCGATATATCGGCCGTTCAAGAGAACGGCCGATATATCGACCAGTGTGTACGGGCCTTTAGTGTTAATGATAAGAAGGCACGTTTTGAGTTTGCCAAAAGGCATGTGGACGACTCCCCAAATGTATGGAGGAAGGAGCTCTGGTCAGATGAGACTAAAATGTAACTTTTCGGCCACCAAGGAAAACGCTATGTCTGGCGCAAACCCAACACATCCCATCACCCCAAGAACGCCATCCCCACAGTGAAACATGGTGGTGGCAGCGTCATGCTGTGGAGATGTTTTTCAGCAGCAGGGACTTGGAAACTTTTTCGTGTCGAGGGAAAGATGGATGGTGCTAAGTACAGGAATATTCTTAAGCAAAACCTGTTTCAGTCTGCCTGTGATTTGGGACTGGGACGGAGGTTCACCTTCCAGCAGGACAATGACCTGAAGCATACTGCTAAAGCAACACTCGAGTGTTAAGGGGAAACCTTTTAAATGTGTTGGAATGGCCACGTCAAAGCCCAGATCTCAATCCAATGAGAATCTGTGGTCAGACTTGAAGATTGCTGTTCACAAGCGGAAACCAACCAACATGAAGGAGCTGGAGCAGTTTTGCCTTGAGGAATGGGCGAAAATCCCAGTGGCAAGCTCAGAGACTTATCCAAAGCGACTTGCAGCTGTAATTGCCGCAAAAGGTGGCGCTACAAAGTACTGACTTTAGGGGGGTGAATAGTTCTGCACGCTGAAGTTTTCTGTTATTTTGTCCGATTTGTTGTTTGCTGCACAATAAAAAATAAAACATCTTCAAAGTTGTAGCCATGTTCTGTGAATGAAATGATGCAAACCTTCAAACAATACATTTTAATTCCAGGTTGTGAGGCAACAATACATGTAAAATGCAAAGGGGTGTGAATACTTTTGCAAGGCACTGTCATTTTATAAAAAAAATTCTAAATAAGCAATTCCAATGGTAAGAAGAAAAAAATCAGCCTATAAATTTGTGCATTAGCCCGATTTTCGTTGCCTTTTTATTTTCTGGTGGTGGGGCGAGCACCTCTTTGGCGCTATAACTTTTTATATATAAGGTTTACTGGTAACCCACTTTAGCTCCGTTTAGGTCGGAGTCTTTCCTATCTTCCTAGCGCAATCCGCGCACATTATAGCGGTGTAACGGTATAAATACGGCCGTGAATGGAAATGGAAGGTAATATTTTTCATCTTTCCCTCCGGATGGTGTCCGGCGCTGCCTCTCCTTTTCATTCGGGGATTCCGTGTGATGTTACAGCTGGTTAGGTACATACTAAACACCGGGAAAATCTCTATTCTGGTTTGTAAAGTGATGTTGTCCTCATCCGCAGTTGTCGCAACGAGTGTGAGCTCTTGTTCCCAAGGGGGTATTAGTCTCCTTAGGTGGGGCGTCGTACTGCCTTGGTGCTCTCCAGGTGCCAGGCTTGTACCCTGCAATATGCCGTACTAGTAGATTTGCCATACCCGTTTATGAAGAAGCAGACACGGAGAGAGTGTTGTGTCCTGTCTCCGGTTGTCCACAAGCTGATATCTTACCTGGGGACTTTTTAGTGGCCGATTCCAACCCAAAATGTTCCAAAGGAAATTAAACTGCAAATGTTCCTGAGCTGTGCCAGGCGCCCGATAGGAGGGAGTAATGGTTTGGCGCAGAAAATCTCCCCTCATACTTGGGAGTGGCTTGTTCAGGGTTGTCAAAGCCCCGCCCCTGTGGCTTGCGTTCATATGCGTATATGTAGTACATTTGGGGGAGCCCTGGTGTCGGTGTGAATGGGTCCAACTACGCTGGAGAGAAGACATTTTGTTAACAGCCGTTAATTGCGCCCAGGAGTCTGTAAAACCGTCTCTCGGTATATTATCTTACAAATCAAAAATATATAGGAATGACTCAATACATGTAAATGCGCCTTTCCTATATGTGTGTTTGATGTTATTTTGCAATGAGGTGACCTTTCTGGGGCGGTATAGGTAAAGGCTGCTATGTGCCGTCTTTGAATACCCATTATATCTTTTTAATTCTGTTGTGACAGGACAATACCGTACGGAAGCACTCGCAGCTTCCGCGTCCCGTTGACTGCGCACAGAATGGAAGGTCAAGCCGCACGAGGCCTGACCACATAGGGGATTCCCGCTTACCGTCAGTAACCGCCTGTTACTGACTCCACCCACTGCGCTGTGGGCGGGTTCTCGCTGCCACCACCAAACTCCTAACCTGCCGTGGCGTTTGGAACCACGGTTCTGCTCTGTATGTGCCGACGCACTGCTTTACCACACCTGTGTGGTGTCGACGAATCCCCACTAGCCACTTGCTAGGCATCTACCGGTAGCTGGCGGAAGGCGGAGCTTGGAGACGTCGGGTGCTTCCCTGGACAGCCGGAGAACGGGGCTAGGTTTGGCCTAACCCTGTTGGTCACAAGATGAAGCAGTCTTCTTGAGGCAAAGGTGTTTATTTGCTCAATAGTTCTAAAGAGAACCCTTCCCTATTGCTAGGGGCAACAGCATACAATCAAGATCTTTTCAGCAGAAGAAGATGTTACAATACACACTCCTATGGGCCAACTGCCCTTCTTTTATCCCTCTCCAAGACCCCTTACCACAGGGGGTAAGCCCGCCCTGTGGTGCACAACCAATCAATGTTTACCCATGAGCTGTGCATGCTCTGGTCTCATGCACACCTAACATTGTTCCCTACGGACAGTGGGGAGTGGTCGGTCTCCTTTGTCTCTCCCATCTGGGAGAGCAGGGTACTCCCACGGTGCCGTTCAGTCTGGCTGGGGGGAGGTTTTCCCTCCTAAACTGACTTCCAGAAACCTGCCCGGGACCCAGCTCACTGCCTGCAGCCTGGATTTGGGCTCCAGAGCTGGGCAGTCTGGCTCCCTGGTCCAGGTTTCTTGGCACTACGGCTGATCTCCATGGAGCTCCAAGAAACCACTCAGCTTGTTTTATAGCTAAGCTGCTTCTCTTTCTCCCTGTACCCTTTGGAACTGTGAGGCTGGATGGGAAAACATTCAGTTTTTGGGGAAAGGGTCTGGGAGAATCCATCAGCCTGCACAGCTATGGATTCCCCCCTCCTGGGACACACAATCAAGTAAGTGCACTTTCTCTTTAAATATATTACATTTAAAATCACACTGTACATTGCTGAGCCTGTGCCTTGCACAGACTCTACATACTCAGGCACTGCAGTGCCTTCCCTAGCCCTGCAGCCTGGCTGCTAGGGCTCTCCCTCTCAGTGCTGGAGGTATGGGGCTGGCTTCCCCCATCCTCCAGCCTGCCTTCCTGCCTCTGGGGTTCCAGGGAGCTGGCTCTCCCTGTCCCCCCAGTGTGGCACTAACCAGTGGCCTCGCCGCACGCAGCGGCGCACCCCCCTGTACCGAAGTCCGGCGGCCCGGGACACTTGTCCCGGCCGCCGGGACCCTGGCTTGTTTCAGCGCTGAGGCGCCGGGAGCGTAGCTCCCGGACCCCAGTGCTTCACCATCCTGCTCGGCAGCCTAATTTGCCCACGCCGCTAGGGAGCCGGCTAGCCCGGTCCCCCACGAGCGGCGCCTGTCTTGTGGCCTCGCTGCAGCGTCCGGCGGGGAGCCGGGCTGCAGCGCACCCCCCTCGCCGGCTAGCAGCCCGGGACGTCCGTCCCGGCTGCTGCGGCTGGCCACCCGTGCTGGGCTGAGGCGCCGGGAGCAGAGCTCCCGGCCCCCAGCGGCGGCTCTCACAGAGAGCACTGCAGCGGGAGCCGAGCTCCCAGCCGCAGCGCTCACCCTTCTCCCCGGCGCGCACACACTGCTGAGCGCGCCGGGGGCTGTCCTCCCTGCCGTGGTCTCCGGAGGGGTCCGGGTCCACGGCACATTGAAACATACATGTATTTTAAACGTTATAGATACATTTTACAAACACGGCGCCTAGCGCCCACAGCATGTTCAAATATGGCGCCAAGCGCCCATTGTCTTTGAAATAGCGCCGGGCACTAGGGGTTAACCCCTTCAGTGCCGCAGGCGGCCATTCTCCTCGTGGCTGGGGTCCCTCCGGCCACACTCCCCCCCCCCCCCCCCCCCCCCCCATTCAAGCGGGTCAACCAGG
Source organism: Pseudophryne corroboree (assembly GCF_028390025.1). Lineage (NCBI taxonomy): Eukaryota > Metazoa > Chordata > Amphibia > Anura > Myobatrachidae > Pseudophryne > Pseudophryne corroboree. The sequence continues at coordinate 7,958,224 of NC_086451.1, forward strand.
GACCCATGTCCCAACGATTTGGGTCCTGGTCCCGCAGTCCGTTGGGGTGAAGGGGACGCTACCTGGGGGGTGTAGGCTCTGGCCTAGACAGTTCATCCATAGTGTAGTGGGCCGCTCTTCGTGGGTGCACAATGTTCAAATAGTCCACCTGAAGTCCAAGTTCAAGGCTCCACCACAAAAGTCTGTCCAATTCCCCCAAGGTAGGTTGCAGCCACCTAACAGGTAGGTGGTAAGTCACCACGGTGGGGGGCCGGTTACAAACAAGTGCCACCCACGGTGTCCCAACTGTGGCATACCCCACCTCCCACAATAGCAGTTTTCTGCTCAAACAGGCCATAGGGTGCTCCTGCCCATATGGCTCTTTCTGGCTCGGTACTGCTCCCAGTCCGTGCAGTGGCGCAATAGTTCGTAACACACAGTCCTGGTCAAGAATGTGCGCCATCAGCACTGGAGCGGGTACCCGAGCCTCCTTCAATGACTGGAATGCCAACTCGCAAGCGGGTGCAAAGTCCACTGACTTGGGAATGCCCTTCCTAGCCATCTCTGTCAAGGGGTTCACTACAGGACTAAAGTCAATGACAACATGTCCGTAGGGCCTTACAGGTTCTAAGGTCAGTACCGGTCTGGGTGATGTGGGTCGGGGACAGCCTCTGGTTGCCTCCACCCCCTCTGGGTTGGGCCTACCCCTGTCTCCTCCCACATGGTGCCCCAGGCACTGCACCTCCGTCATACCTAACTGGCAACTGTCTGCCCTAACTGTCAGACCTGCCCTCCAATCCTCATCCGTCGACCTATGACTCGGGAAACCTACCCTGTCACCTAGGCCTACTCCTTCCTCCTCGTCCGCTACCTGTGCCACAGTGATGGCGGCAAGACCACCAGCCTCTGTATCCTGTGTGGCATCCACTACAGGGAGGCTGCGTGTCTTCCCCGATCTACTGAGCACAGGCAGGGGACCTGCTATGTCCACAGCAACTGGCTGTAAAGGTTCTCCTATGGGCAGAGGCCCAGAGACAACACAACCGCTGGAGTGCCCCGGCTGCCAACGCATGGCACCAGCCTTACAGTTGGTCTGGGCGTCATCCGACATTCCAGACCAGGGTAAGCTCTGTGTCAGGCACTTCAGGGTACGGTCTGTCCCCGGGTTACTGTCCAAAGGGGTTTCACTGGCAACCGACACCGGTTGCGCAGGAACGTTCCCTGAGGGGACCAGTTGGACACATTCCCTATCTGGTCTATCCCCTCCCACTTTCCTGGCTAACCTGTACCTTAACCCTTCCCGCCAGGTCAAACTTCCCGCCCCAACCCTGTCAAGGCCGCTGCCAGAGAGGCGCCTCATGCCTTTCGGGAATGGGTCAGAGAGTTGAGCCTCCCGTAACTCCTGCCTGTGGCCCTCAATCTCTCCTAAATTGGGACACTCTACAGGGGGATCTAGGTGGGGACTACTAGGGTCAGTCTGGTAGGGGTCAGTCATGGAAAAATCAGTGTGGTTTCTCATACTCACCGCCGGAGTTGGCAAACCACTTGGGTCAGGAGCATCATTGGGCACCCCCACAGGATCAAACGAGCTGGAACCGACATCCTCTGCGTTGCTAGGGGACGTAGGCATACCAGAGGCAAAAGGCATGCGGGGTCGATGTACTGATCTAGCCGCTGTAATCTTTTCCTCTGGGCTGGTTGATGCTGTGGTTGGCTGTGCTGGCAGTTGTCTAGCAGCTGTAGTCTTTTCCTCTGGGCTGGGCGGTGCTGGAGTAGCTGATGTCAACGGTGGGTTTGGAACTTGACTCCGGGGAATGGCGCCAACAAACGTAGTGACGATCCCACCACCCAGGTCATTTCCTAGGACCACATCAGTTGGGAGACCATCCATGACGGCAACTTCTCGCAACTCTGGTCCAGCTCCCCAGTCCAGGTAGACTCTTGCCATGGGAACTGCTTTTTCTGTTCCTTCTGCCAGGGTGATCGTGGCAGTGCGACCCTGCAATACTGCAGCAGGATCTATAAGGTGGGGGCTCACCACAGTGATTGAGGCCCCAGAGTCTCTTAGGCCTTCTCCCTGCAGGGGTCCCACGTGGACTGGCTGCAGGTGCCTCCACATGTTGTGTAGGGGCTGTTTGGCCATGCAGGTGACTCTCTCCGCAGAGTGCACCTGTCTCTCGCCACACTCCATCGGACTGACTGGAGGGGGAACAGTCTCTGTAGGCTCATCTCCTCTCGTCAAACAAGCGAGCCGGGCTCCAGCACTCGGATTTGGGGCACGAGTCTGGGGTGCTTGGGATGCAGGACAGTTCATCCTCAGATGTCCGATTTTCCCACAGCCGTAGCACTTCTTCTCCAGTCGTGGCACCGATGATCTCTGATCAGTTGCAGGGACGCTGCGGTGCGGTTACTGGCCAAGAGCACCCGGGTTGGAAGATGCTTGTCTTTGGGGTTGATGAGCTGAAGAGGGTGGTCCCCTTGGTGGTACAGTCTGTTGGAGCTGGCTGCTGGCGGGGCGCTTCTGCCCCCGTGGCCGAATTGCCACATATTTGTCGGCTAATTGGGCAGCCATTTTTAAGCTGGGTGGCTCCCGATCTAGCACCCACTCCTTCACTTCTTGGGCGCACCGGCGGTAGAACTGCTCCCTGCAGATCAGGTCGATCAGTGCGTCCCATGTAGTGGCTTCCGAATCCTTCACCCACTTCACCACGTACTGCCGCAGCTGGGTGGCGAACTGCTCATGGGTGCTGCTAGGATTCTTAGGCAAGTCTCTGAATTTCTTCCTGTAAGACTCGGGAGTGATGAAGAATCGCTGGAGGAGGGCCTTCGCAACTTCGTCGTAGTTCCCACAGTCCTCCGTCGCCACTCCTCGATAGGCCTCCAAGGCCTCTCCATGCAGAGTGGGCACAAGGTGTCTCACCCACTCTGACTTGGGTAGATCGTGTAGTTTACAAGTCCTTTCAAAAACTTGCAAATGTCCATCAATGTCCCCATCACTGTCTGCAAACTTGGCAAACTGTATACGTCCTGATCTGTGTACAACAGCTGACAACAGCTCCCGGGGTACCACGGCCTGTGGTGCCCGCTCATCACGCCACATCTGGATGATGATCAAGCGCTCTTGCTCCGTTGCCCTTTCCCCCAATTCCGCTAGCCGATCTGCTAGGGTATCCGGGTCGCCCCCCCTGGGACGTTGGGATCCTGGCCCTGCTAGGGATTGCTGGGAAACATGGCTGCTGCGAAAGGGGGCGGGGCTTGTGGTTCTCACCGGTTCCTCACGAAGGTCCACTGGTGGGCCGTCCTCTGCGATGCTGACGCCGTCAGTGCTTTCCACCTCCGCCCGATGAGACTCCTCCACGCTCCTGAGCGCCGCCTTCATGACGCTTCTGGACGCGTTGGAAGGGATATCCACACCCTTCCCCTGGCATACGATCTCCAGATCCTCCTTGGACATTCCGCTGAATTCCGCCATCTTGTGCGTTCTCCTGCGCTGCAGTTACTCCTCTCCTGAGTAACTCGGCTTCTCCAATCGGGTGATGAAAAGCCGCCTGGGATTATCCCACCACTATGCCACCAATTTCTGTGACAGGACGATACCGTACGGAAGCACTCGCAGCTTCCGCGTCCCGTTGACTGCGCACAGAATGGAAGGTCAAGCCGCACGAGGCCTGACCACATAGGGGATTCCCGCTTACCGTCAGTAACCGCCTGTTACTGACTCCACCCACTGCGCTGTGGGCGGGTTCTCGCTGCCACCACCAAACTCCTAACCTGCCGTGGCGTTTGGAACCACGGTTCTGCTCTGTATGTGCCGACGCACTGCTTTACCACACCTGTGTGGTGTCGACGAATCCCCACTAGCCACTTGCTAGGCCTCTACCGGTAGCTGGCGGAAGGCGGAGCTTGGAGATGTCAGGTGCTTCCCTGGACAGCCGGAGAACGGGGCTAGGTTTGGCCTAACCCTGTTGGTCACAAGATGAAGCAGTCTTCTTGAGGCAAAGGTGTTTATTTGCTCAATAGTTCTAAAGAGAACCCTTCCCTATTGCTAGGGGCAACAGCATACAATCAAGATCTTTTCAGCAGAAGAAGATGTTACAATACACACTCCTATGGGCCAACTGCCCTTCTTTTATCCCTCTCCAAGACCCCTTACCACAGGGGGTAAGCCCGCCCTGTGGTGCACAACCAATCAATGTTTACCCATGAGCTGTGCATGCTCTGGTCTCATGCACACCTAACATTGTTCCCTATGGACAGTGGGGAGTGGTCAGTCTCCTTTGTCTCTCCCATCTGGGAGAGCAGGGTACTCCCACGGTGCCGTTCAGTCTGGCTGGGGGGAGGTTTTCCCTCCTAAACTGACTTCCAGAAACCTGCCCGGGACCCAGCTCACTGCCTGCAGCCTGGATTTGGGCTCCAGAGCTGGGCAGCCTGGCTCCCTGGTCCAGGTTTCTTGGCACTACGGCTGATCTCCATGGAGCTCCAAGAAACCACTCAGCTTGTTTTATAGCTAAGCTGCTTCTCTTTCTCCCTGTACCCTTTGGAACTGTGAGGCTGGATGGGAAAACATTCAGTTTTTGGGGAAAGGGTCTGGGAGAATCCATCAGCCTGCACAGCTATGGATTCCCCCCTCCTGGGACACACAATCAAGTAAGTGCACTTTCTCTTTAAATATATTACATTTAAAATCACACTGTACATTGCTGAGCCTGTGCCTTGCACAGACTCTACATACTCAGGCACTGCAGTGCCTTCCCTAGCCCTGCAGCCTGGCTGCTAGGGCTCTCCCTCTCAGTGCTGGAGGTATGGGGCTGGCTTCCCCCATCCTCCAGCCTGCCTTCCTGCCTCTGGGGTTCCAGGGAGCTGGCTCTCCCTGTCCCCCCAGTGTGGCACTAACCAGTGGCCTCGCCGCACGCAGCGGCGCACCCCCCTGTACCGAAGTCCGGCGGCCCGGGACACTTGTCCCGGCCGCCGGGACCCTGGCTTGTTTCAGCGCTGAGGCGCCGGGAGCGTAGCTCCCGGACCCCAGTGCTTCACCATCCTGCTCGGCAGCCTAATTTGCCCACGCCGCTAGGGAGCCGGCTAGCCCGGTCCCCCACGAGCGGCGCCTGTCTTGTGGCCTCGCTGCAGCGTCCGGCGGGGAGCCGGGCTGCAGCGCACCCCCCTCGCCGGCTAGCAGCCCGGGACGTCCGTCCCGGCTGCTGCGGCTGGCCACCCGTGCTGGGCTGAGGCGCCGGGAGCAGAGCTCCCGGCCCCCAGCGGCGGCTCTCACAGAGAGCACTGCAGCGGGAGCCGAGCTCCCATCCGCAGCGCTCACCCTTCTCCCCGGCGCGCACACACTGCTGAGCGCGCCGGGGGCTGTCCTCCCTGCCGTGGTCTCCGGAGGGGTCCGGGTCCACGGCACATTGAAACATACATGTATTTTAAACGTTATAGATACATTTTACAAACACGGCGCCTAGCGCCCACAGCATGTTCAAATATGGCGCCAAGCGCCCATTGTCTTTGAAATGGCGCCGGGCACTAGGGGTTAACCCCTTCAGTGCCGCAGGCGGCCATTCTCCTCGTGGCTGGGGTCCCTCCGGCCACATCTGTATTTTAGCTTTCTTCATGCCTTCTTTTTTTGTTTTTAAATGTAAGGAATAATCCTGCCTGGGCCTCTGCGGGTGAGCGTTACGCCTCACTGCGCTCCATACCGGAATACAGCAAGGGAAACCTGCAGGTCAGATACCGTCGTTTTATCCGCGATGTATATGTGACTGCTGCCGGTGACTAATTGTCATCGAGTGTCGTCCTTGCGTGCCTGCCTGTGTATCTCCCTTCTGTCGCGTTACACAGCGCAGTGTGGCCTAGAGGTCGCAGTGAGGGAAACCGCTCGGCTGCAAATTGGTTTATTAACAGAGCCACTAGGCGCACAGCGGGCCGCGGTAATGGTGGTAACCTTATTTCTCTGACGTCCTAGTGGATGCTGGGAACTCCGAAAGGACCATGGGGAATAGCGGCTCCGCAGGAGACTGGGCACAAAAGTAAAAGCTTTAGGACTAGCTGGTGTGCACTGGCTCCTCCCCCTATGACCCTCCTCCAAGCCTCAGTTAGATTTTTGTGCCCGAACGAGAAGGGTGCAATCTAGGTGGCTCTCCTGAGCTGCTTAGAGTAAAAGTTTAAATTAGTTTTTTTATTTTCAGTGAGTCCTGCTGGCAACAGGCTCACTGCATCGAGGGACTAAGGGGAGAAGAAGCGAACTCACCTGCGTGCAGAGTGGATTGGGCTTCTTAGGCTACTGGACATTAGCTCCAGAGGGACGATCACAGGCCCAGCCATGGATGGGTCCCAGAGCTGCGCCGCCGTCCCCCCTTACAGAGCCAGAAGAGCAGAATAGGTCCGGAAAATCGGCGGCAGAAGACGTCCTGTCTTCAATAAGGTAGCGCACAGCACCGCAGCTGTGCGCCATTGCTCTCAGCACACTTCACACTCCGGTCACTGAGGGTGCAGGGCGCTGGGGGGGGGCGCCCTGAGACGCAATAAAAGTACCTTAGATGGCAAAAAATACATCACATATAGCTCCTGGGCTATATGGATGCATTTAACCCCTGCCAGTTTTTCCTTAAAAAAGCGGGAGAAAGGCTCCGCCCCCTTCTCGGCGGCCTATCTCCTCAGCACACTGGCGCCATTTTCCCTCACAGCTCCGTTGGAGGGAAGCTCCCTGACTCTCCCCTGCAGTCCTGCACTACAGAAACAGGGTAAAACAAGAGAGGGGGGGCACTAATTTGGCAGATAAATCAATACAGCAGCTATATAAGGGAAAAACACTTACATAAGGTTATCCCTGTATGTATATGTATGTGTGTATATATATATATATATATATATATATATATAGCGCTCTGGTGTGTGCTGGCAAACTCTCCCTCTGTCCCCAAAGGGCTAGTGGGGTCCTGTCCTCTATCAGAGCATTCCCTGTGTGTGTGCTGTGTGTCGGTACGTTGTGTCGACATGTATGAGGAGGAAAATGGTATGGAGGCGGAGCAATTGCCTGTAATAGTGATGTCACCCCCTAGGGAGTCGACACCTGACTGGATGGTCTTATGGAAGGAATTACGTGATAGCGTCAGCACTTTACAAAAGACTGTTGACGACATGAGACAGCCGGCAAATCAGTTATTACCTGTACAGGCGTCTCAAACACCGTCGGGGGCTCTAAAGCGCCCGTTACCTCAGATGGTCGACACGGACACTGACTCCAGTGTCGACGGTGAGGAAACAAACGTATTTTCCAGTAGGGCCACACGTTACATGATCACGGCAATGAAGGAGGTTTTGAACATTTCTGATACTACAAGTACCACAAAAAAGGGTATTATGTGGGGTGTGAAAAAACTACCCGTAGTTTTTCCTAAATCAGATGAATTAAATGAGGTGTGTGATGAAGCGTGGGTTTCCCCCGATAAAAAACTGCTAATTTCTAAAAAATTATTGGCATTATACCCTTTCCCGCCAGAGGTTAGGGCGCGTTGGGAAACACCCCCTAGGGTAGATAAGGCGCTCACACGCTTATCAAAACAAGTGGCGTTACCGTCTCCTGATACGGCCGCCCTCAAGGAACCAGCTGATAGGAAGCTGGAAAATATCCTTAAAAGTATATACACACATACTGGTATTATACTGCGACCAGCAATCGCCTCAGCCTGGATGTGCAGTGCTGGGGTGGCTTGGTCGGATTCCCTGACTGAAAATATTGATACCCTGGACAGGGACAGTATATTATTGACTATAGAGCATTTAAAGGATGCATTTCTATATATGCGAGATGCACAGAGGAATATTTGCACTCTGGCATCAAGAGTAAGTGCGCTGTCCATTTCTGCCAGAAGAGGGTTATGGACGCGACAGTGGTCAGGTGATGCGGATTCCAAACGGCATATGGAAGTATTGCCGTATAAAGGGGAGGAGTTATTTGGGGTCGGTCTATCGGACCTGGTGGCCACGGCAACGGCTGGGAAATCCACCTTTTTATCCCAGGTCACCTCTCAGCAGTAAAAGACACCGTCTTTTCAGGCTCAGTCCTTTCGTCCCCATAAGGGCAAGCGGGCAAAAGGCCACTCATATCTGCCCCGGGGCAGAGGAAGGGGAAAAAGACTGCAGCAGGCAGCCTCTTCCCAGGAACAGAAGCCCTCCCCCGCTTCTGCCAAGTCCTCAGCATGACGCTGGGACCTTACAAGCGGACTCAGGCACGGTGGGGGCCCGTCTCAAGAATTTCAGCGCGCAGTGGGCTCACTCGCAAGTGGACCCCTGGATCCTGCAGGTAGTATCTCAGGGGTACAAATTGGAATTCGAGACATCTCCCCCTCGCCGGTTCCTGAAGTCTGCTTTACCAACGTCTCCCTCCGACAGGGAGGCGGTATTGGAAGCCATTCACAAGCTGTATTCCCAGCAGGTGATAATCAAGGTACCCCTCCTACAACAGGGAAAAGGGTATTATTCCACGCTGTTTGTGGTACCGAAGCCGGACGGCTCGGTGAGACCTATTTTAAATCTGAAATCCTTGAACACTTACATACAAAGGTTCAAATTCAAGATGGAGTCACTCAGAGCAGTGATAGCGAACCTGGAAGAAGGGGACTATATGGTGTCTCTGGACATCAAGGATGCTTACCTCCATGTCCCAATTTGCCCTTCTCACCAAGGGTACCTCAGGTTTGTGGTACAGAACTGTCATTATCAGTTTCAGACGCTGCCGTTTGGATTGTCCACGGCACCCCGGGTCTTTACCAAGGTAATGGCCGAAATGATGATTCTTCTTCGAAGAAAAGGCGTCTTAATTATCCCTTACTTGGACGATCTCCTGATAAGGGCAAGGTCCAGGGAACAGTTAGAGGTCGGAGTAGCACTATCTCAAGTAGTACTACGACAGCACGGGTGGATTCTAAATATTCCAAAATCGCAGCTGATTCCGACGACACGTCTGCTGTTCCTAGGGATGATTCTGGACACAGTCCAGAAAAAGGTGTTTCTCCCGGAGGAGAAAGCCAGGGAGTTATCCGAGCTAGTCAGGAACCTCCTAAAACCAGGCCAAGTGTCAGTGCATCAATGCACAAGGGTCCTGGGAAAAATGGTGGCTTCTTACGAAGCGATTCCATTCGGCAGATTCCACGCAAGAACTTTTCAGTGGGATCTGCTGGACAAATGGTCCGGATCGCATCTTCAGATGCATCAGCGGATAACCCTGTCTCCAATGACAAGGGTGTCTCTCCTGTGGTGGTTGCAGAGTGCTCATCTTCTAGAGGGCCGCAGATTCGGCATTCAGGACTGGGTCCTGGTGACCACGGATGCCAGCCTGAGAGGCTGGGGAGCAGTCACACAGGGAAGAAATTTCCAGGGCTTGTGGTCAAGCATGGAAACGTCATTTCACATAAATATCCTGGAACTAAGGGCCATTTACAATGCCCTAAGTCAAGCAAGGCCTCTGCTTCAGGGTCAGCCGGTGTTGATCCAGTCGGACAACATCACGGCAGTCGCCCACGTAAACAGACAGGGCGGCACAAGAAGCAGGAGGGCAATGACGGAAGTTGCAAGGATTCTTCACTGGGCGGAAAATCATGTGATAGCACTGTCAGCAGTGTTCATTCCGGGAGTGGACAACTGGGAAGCAGACTTCCTCAGCAGACACGACCTCCACCCGGGGGAGTGGGGACTTCACCCAGAAGTCTTCCACATGATTGTGAACCGTTGGGAAAAACCAAAGGTGGACATGATGGCGTCCCGCCTCAACAAAAAACTAGACCGATATTGCGCCAGGTCAAGGGACCCTCAGGCAATAGCTGTGGACGCTCTGGTAACACCGTGGGTGTACCAGTCAGTGTATGTGTTCCCTCCTCTGCCTCTCATACCCAAGGTACTGAGAATCATAAGAAGGAGAGGAGTAAGATCTATACTCGTGGCTCCGGATTGGCCAAGAAGGACTTGGTACCCGGAACTTCAAGAGATGCTCACGGAGGACCCGTGGCCTCTACCTCTAAGAAAGGACCTGCTCCAGCAGGGACCCTGTCTGTTCCAAGACTTACCGCGGCTGCGTTTGACGGCATGGCGGTTGAACGCCGGATCCTGAAGGAAAAAGGCATTCCGGATGAAGTCATCCCTACCCTGATCAAAGCCAGGAAGGATGTAACTGTGCAACATTATCACCGTATTTGGCGTAAATATGTTGCGTGGTGTGAGGCCAGGAAGGCCCCTACAGAGGAATTTCAACTGGGTCGTTTTCCTGCATTTCCTGCAAACAGGACTGTCTATGGGCCTAAAATTAGGGTCCATTAAGGTTCAAATTTCGGCCCTGTCGATTTTCTTCCAGAAAGAACTAGCTTCAGTCCCTGAAGTTCAGACGTTTGTCAAGGGGGTACTGCATATACAGCCTCCTTTTGTGCCTCCAGTGGCACCTTGGGATCTCAATGTAGTTTTGGGGTTCCTAAAATCACATTGGTTTGAACCACTCACCACTGTGGACTTAAAATATCTCACATGGAAAGTGGTAATGCTGTTAGCCCTGGCTTCAGCCAGGCGTGTCTCAGAATTGGCGGCTTTATCCTATAAAAGCCCTTACCTAATTTTTCATACGGACAGGGCAGAATTGAGGACTCGTCCTCAATTTCTCCCTAAGGTGGTTTCAGCGTTTCACTTAAACCAGCCTATTGTGGTACCTGCGGCTACTAGGGACTTGGAGGATTCCAAGTTGCTGGACGTAGTCAGGGCCCTGAAAATATATGTTTCCAGGACGGCTGGAGTCAGAAAATCTGACTCGCTGTTTATCCTGTATGCACCCAACAAGCTGGGTGCTCCTGCTTCTAAGCAGACTATTGCTCGTTGGATTTGTAATACAATTCAGCTTGCACATTCTGTGGCAGGCCTGCCACAGCCAAAATCTGTAAAAGCCCATTCCACAAGGAAAGGGGCTCATCTTGGGCGGCTGCCCGAGGGGTCTCGGCTTTACAACTTTGCCGAGCAGCTACTTGGTCAGGGGCAAACACGTTTGCTAAATTCTACAAATTTGATACCCTGGCTGAGGAGGACCTGGAGTTCTCTCATTCGGTGCTGCAGAGTCATCCGCACTCTCCCGCCCGTTTGGGAGCTTTGGTATAATCCCCATGGTCCTTTCGGAGTTCCCAGCATCCACTAGGACGTCAGAGAAAATAAGAATTTACTTACCGATAATTCTATTTCTCATAGTCCGTAGTGGATGCTGGGCGCCCATCCCAAGTGCGGATTGTCTGCAATACTTGTACATAGTTACAAAAATCGGGTTATTATTGTTGTGAGCCATCTTTTCAGAGGCTCCTCTGTTATCATGCTGTTAACTGGGTTCAGATCACAGGTTGTACGGTGTGATTGGTGTGGCTGGTATGAGTCTTACCCGGGATTCAAAATCCTTCCTTATTGTGTACGCTCGTCCGGGCACAGTATCCTAACTGAGGCTTGGAGGAGGGTCATAGGGGGAGGAGCCAGTGCACACCAGCTAGTCCTAAAGCTTTTACTTTTGTGCCCAGTCTCCTGCGGAGCTGCTATTCCCCATGGTCCTTTCGGAGTTCCCAGCATCCACTACGGAATATGAGAAATAGAATTATCGGTAAGTAAATTCTTATTTAAAAGACGCTGCGCGGAGTTTGAAAAGGACAGTATTAAATTCCGCCTAGTAACGCATTTGTTACACCCCTCGGTGGTGACATCAGGGATTAGATATAACAAACATATACATTTATTGTGATTAATTAACAGTACGTATACAGACTGGTGTGGATTGTGCAATAAATGCTATTAAATGGAATAAGGGACTTTAATGACTCCAAATTAGCCCTGATGTCGGCCCACGTACAGATGGTTCATGTATATAATCTGGGATAAGAGTACAGCGCTGTGGGTCTTTCTGCCCCCGTGAGAAACGCCCCCTAGGTTATTCCACTGCCCCGTAAAAGTGTCGCTCGCTGCTCTATAGATGCTGCGCTGCCACCAACGTGTGGGGATGGCGGCAGTTGGGCCTCTTGCGTCTGGTCACCAGTTACACAACAGCACATTTTTTGTGAGGTCACAAACTATTCCCTGAGTTTAAACACGCAAGTGACGAAAAAGAGGGTTGTGAGGGAACTGGGGGCAAGAGAGGGGTCGGCTGTATCACAGGGCAGAGGGGCCTCACCACGTCCCCCATAGCTGGGACGCTAGGCCGAGGTACACAAAGCTATTTATTATCCAGCTTTCTCCACCTGTCTGTGTCACCAGGGGTGACCTGCACCACTTCCGATGTAGGGACGATGGCACGGGAAAAAGGGGGATGCGGTGGTGGCATTTACCCATTGCCTTCCTGCCAGGTATTTCTTATACCCTGCAGGAAGGCAATGGGTACAGCAGTTCTGTGACCCCTATTGTGAATGAGACTGGATGGCTTCTGGGTTGTTCAATCTTATGACGCAGTCTTGTGTGGGTGTCTAGGACTACGCAGCATTTGGGGACTGTATATTGGTAATGGCGGGGGTGCTAGATACCTCCCATGATGCACATCCCCTTCCGCCCATTATATCCAAGGTGTTATTCAGTACATTACATTGGATTAGAATAACTCGCACGCTATACTGCGCAAACAGCTGCAATAATGATGTATGGTAATGAGATTTCTGGGTGTGCATCTGCAGGGGTGGATCATAGACTGCGGGGGCGGGGCATGCACTGCAGGGGTGGGACATAGGGGCGGGGCATACACTGCAGGTGGTGGGACATAGACTGCAGGGGTGGGGTCACACTGAACTAATAGGCTTTCCTAGCTAATGACCCAGTTTCTGAATTGCCTGATTTACAGGGGGTTTTTTTTTTTGGGGGGGGGGAGGGGGGTGTTTGCAGAAATGGGGTGATGTTGCCCCTTTTTTTTCAGGAGTGGCAAGGCCAGGGTCTGCGTCTCTGGTCGCAATCTTCCTGTCCTCGCAAGGCGCCCTGCGACGGCTAGCTGAGTAAGCTGAGGTTTGCTCAGCTGGCCGCCTGCATGGGTGACAGCTGCTAGGTCTAGCCGGACAACCTGGTTAGGCCGTTACCGATATGTCCTCATACATCTTTGCTGCAGTCACGCCAAACAGCCCCTCTTGGCGCGCCAGATTGCGTGTGACTCTTTTAGCATCTTTTTTTGCTGAAAATGCGTCATAGTCGCAACGCAATACAACTAGCACGCACCAGGAGACTGTGCTGCGTAACTTGTATATTCTGTGCGACTGAGACTGAATCTGTATACGAAGTGCTACAATGCAGCAGCCGCAGCTGTTCTCCAATACACGTCCTGTTCTGCTCCGTGTACAGCCTCAGTCACACACGGTATACAGATGTCATATATCGCATTAATCAGCGCAGTCTCCTCGTGCAGAAAAAGACGCCCGACCGTACAGAGTTGCACGGGACCCGTCGTTAGGGAGCATCTCGCGCTGCATGGCGTATTGAGGCTAAATGTTCCAGGACGCATCTGTACGATGCCTGTAAGCAGAACGCAGTAACGTAGCCGGTGCTTTACAGAAAAGTAATAGTACAAGAAAGGTGAACCCTGCAAATCCAGAAACCAGGGCGCTCATACGTCCCTATTTTCCTAGCCAGTCCCGGTTACAGGATACACGGCAGTAGGCCCCTAGAACTGCTTTTGCTTTGTGGGGTCCGAAAAAGGAGTTTGAGGCTTTATCGATACTCTTATTGGGTTTCAGATGGCAATAGAGATATCTACATGGGGCCCCAATAACACCAGTATACCTGAGGGAAGGAGTGCAGCCCGTATACTGGATGAGGAGCGTAAGACGTGTAACCTATAGTAGATGGCGTTCTGCAGTATTACCATCTCCTCCACCACGAGTGGAACAGGTGACTTGGCCGTTCATTCTCTCACACGACGTCGGTAACGAGCTGATCCACACAATGATGTTCTCTGTCAGTCCTGCTCACCCTTAGCTTCATTTCCCGCACGTCTACAAGGAACTGGATTATGTGTGTGTGAGATAAGCAGTGAGTCATATGTCAGCCCTGTTCTCCTTCCTTCTCACCAGCCATCAAGGTGAACTGCGTGGGGTCGTGTGGGGTGTCCAACAAGGTCAACGAGACGTCATGGAACGTGGAAGAGCAGTACTTCAACGGAACGTTCTCACTGGCCGACAAAGGTAAATCCACGGGATCCAGGTGGTTTTTCTTTTCGGAACTAGAACCAGTTGATGATTAACGCTGACTGAAAGTTCTTTTTAGTTTATTTAATATTATTATTATCCTTTATTTATATGGCGCCATAAGGGGTCTGCAGCGCCTCACAGAGCCAATAACCAGGAAACAGTTTGAACAAATAAAATAAAAGTGACTTGCAGAACAGAAGATTGCAGAACATGGTATAAACATGGCTGCAGCAGCCATCACAATACTTAAATAAGCGGCGGGGTGGCTGGACCCAAGGGTTAGGTGCTATTGTTGGCATTGAGGAGGAGGAGTGAGGGAAGGAAAAACACATGAGGGCAGAGGGCCCTGCTCGTGACAGCTTACAGTCTAAAGGGGACATGGCCCATAGGTCGACCTTACGTAGTGGTCGACCTATTGAGTGTCGACCTATTGGTTGACATGCATTAGGTGGACATGGCAAAGGTTGACACATGAAAAGGTCGACGTGAGTTTTTCACTTTTTAAAAAAAACTTTTTCATACTTTACGATCCACGTGGACAGCGATTGGGAATAGTAAACTCTGCCGAGCGCAGCGGATCTTGCCCTATGCATGGTGAGCAAAGAAGCCATGTGAGGGGACACGGTGCACTAATTGGGGTTCCCGGTCACTTTACGAAAAAAAACGGCACCAAAAAATAAAATAAAATCATGTCTACCTTGTTCCATGTCGATCTGCCGACCATGTCATCATTTTTAATTTGTCGACCAATAGTGGTCGACCGAAATAGGGGCGACTCAACAAACCCATTCCATCTAAAGATAATGTTTACTGAGCGACACCGGTTTGCATCCCGCTGTCACTGCGACGACTTCTCTCTCCCCGTACAGAGGTGGTCATTCCGAGTTGTTCGCTAGCTGTTTTCGTTCGCAGCGATTAGGTAAAAAAGCGGCACTTCTGTGCATGCGGCGCAATGCGCACGCGACGTACTTTCACAACAGCCGATGCAGTTTCACACAGTCTAGCGCCGCTTTTCAATCGCACTGCTGGCCGCAGAGTGATTGACAGGAAGTGGGTGTTTCTGGGTGGTAACTGACCGTTTTCGGGGAGTGTGTGTAAAAACGCGGGCGTGCCTGGGGAAACGCAGGCGTGGCTGGCCGAACGCAGGGCGTGTTCGTGACGTCAAAACAGGAACTAAACAGTGTGAAGTGATCGCTAGCTAGGAGTAGGTCTGGAGCTACTCTGAAACGACACAATCTTTTTTTGTAGCCACTCTGCGATCCTTTCGTTTGCACTTCTGCTAAACTGAGATACACTCCCAGAGGGCGGCGGCATAGCGTTTGCACGGCTGCTAAAAGCAGCTAGCGAGCGATCAACTCGGAATGAGGGCCAGAATCCTTCTAGTCACAGAGCAGCTTCACACGCCATAGTATCGGTATGTGTAGGGGGCTTGGACGTCATTCCCTGTCCACAGCAGTGTGTCTGTAGTTACCGTACGTCAGCTGCACTGAAAATGCAAATTGGGACTGTTTAAAATTGGCGTGTTTACCATAGCAATCCTGTCCTAATCCTGCAGGGGGTACAGATTACCATCCAGGAGAATATGCAAATGGCCAATGCAAAGCAGCTTCTCCTTTTCTTGTTGTATTAAAGAAGAAACAATCTAAATTTAGCAAGAGCCGGATGAAGAGGAGATCTGAGCGTGTGGCCGCTCCCAACGCATTACAGAGGCCGGGGCTAATGGTCGCTGCCGGGTCATATTTGTGTGCCCCACCTAATGCAGTTATGCTACATATAAGATCAGGGCAGTATGACTTCATTGTGTGAGCAAGTAACCTGGCTCGCTCCGAGCACAGGCGGCGATCGCCAAATGTGGAGCAAAGAAACGCGAGAGGACAGCGCTGTGGATTTATCTGACGCTACGGGTGTAGTAAGAACATGTCTAAGCAAAATGCGGTTTAGTCCGAAAAACAGCGTATAATGATAAAATGCTGAAATAGCATAAAATCACATAGAAATAAATCTGTATGTTGTGTTTATTTCTGAGTAAAGGGAGTCCATAGATTAGGCTGCTGTGGGTGAACATATGGAGTAATGTCCCCTCACCCCATGGCACAGACTGTGGGATTAGATACATTGCGGGTGCCCCATGGCGCATACTGTGGGATTAGCCGCATTGCGGGTGCCCCGTGGCGCAGACTGTGGGATTAGATACATTGCGGGTGCCCCATGGCGCAGACTGTGGGATTAGTTACATTGCCGGTGCCCCATGGCGCAGACTGTGGGATTAGCCACATTGCGGGTGCCCCATGGCGCAGACTGTGGGATTAGTTACATTGCGGGTGCCCCGTGGCACAGACTGTGGGATTAGCCGTATTGCGAGTGCCCCGTGGCGCAGACTGTGGGATTAGCCACATTGCGGGTGCCCCATGGCACAGACTATGGGATTAGCCACATTGCGGGTGCCCCATGGCGCAGACTGTGGGATTAGTTACATTGCGGGTGCCCCATGGCGCAGACTGTGGGATTAGTTACATTGCGGGTGCCCCATGGCACAGACTCTGGGATTAGCCACGTTGCGGGTGCCCCATGGCACAGACTATGGGATTAGCCACATTGCGGGTGCCCCATGGCACAGACTATGGGATTAGCCACATTGCGGGTGCCCCATGGCGCAGACTGTGGGATTAGTTACATTGCGGGTGCCCCATGGCACAGACTCTGGGATTAGCCACGTTGCGGGTGCCCCATGGTACAGACTATGGGATTAGTTACATTGCCGGTGCCCCATGGCACAGACTATGGGATTAGCCACATTGCGGGTGCCCCATGGCACAGACTATGGGATTAGCCACATTGCGGGTGCCCCATGGCACAGACTGTGGGATTAGTTACATTGCGGGTGCCCCATGGCACAGACTGTGGGATTAGTTACATTGCGGGTGCCCCATGGCGCAGACTGTGGGATTAGTTACATTGCGGGTGCCCCATGGCGCAGACTGTGGGATTAGTTACATTGCGGGTGACCCATGGCACAGACTCTGGGATTAGCCACGTTGCGGGTGCCCCATGGTGAAGACTGTGGGATTAGATACATTGCAGGTGCCCCATGGTACAGATTGTGGGATCATCCACATTGCGGGTGCCCCATGGTGCAGACTATGGGATTAGCCACATTGCGGGTGCCCCATGGCACATACTGTTGGATTAGTTACATTGCAGGTGCCTCATGGCACAGACTCTGGGATTAGCCACATTGTGGGTGCCCCATGGTGCAGACTATGGGATTAGCCACATTGCGGGTGCCCCATGGCACAGACTATGGGATTAGCCACATTGCGGGTGCCCCATGGCGCAGACTATGGGATTAGCCACATTGCGGGTGCCCCATGGCACATACTGTTGGATTAGTTACATTGCAGGTGCCTCATGGCACAGACTCTGGGATTAGCCACATTGTGGGTGCCCCATGGTGCAGACTGTGGGATTAGATACATTGCGGGTGCCCCATGGCACAGACTGTGGGATTAGCCACATTGCGGGTGCCCCGTGGTACAGACTGTGGGATCATCCACATTGCGGGTGCCCCATGGCGCAGACTTTGGGTTTAGCCACATTGCGGGTGCCCCGTCGCACAGATTGCGGGATTAGCTACATTGCGAGTGCCCCATGGCACAGACTGTGGGATTAGCCGCCTTGTGGGTGCCCCGTGGCACAGACTGTTGGATTAGATACATTTCGGGTGCCCCATGGCACAGACTGCTGGATTAGTTACATTGCGGGTGCCCCATGGCACAGACTTTGGCTGTAACCACAGACCCTATGCCATAGCTGCTGGTTCCAGTGACTTTACGCTGCTGAATTATGTCTCAGCGGGCACACAGGAAACTGGCATACAGGACAGTAAGGGAACCTGGTTCCTGCTGACCCTGGTAGGCTTAATTTGCCCCTATACGCCACACTCTGGGTCTATCCTTCAGAGAGCAGCGGCCTGTCCTGACCGTTACAGTCATTCTGTTTACAGGCTAGTACTTTATAGTACGCACATTGTGTGTAATGAGATTATCCGCAGCTGGGCCTTTTCCCGGAGAGTGGTGTGGAACTGTAAAGGTCACGTCCTCCACACAAGAGGTTTGGAGTGGCCCGAGTCCCATCTGTTTCGCCATTGACGCAGCGCTGTCCATCCTGCAGCCACCTAAACACCTGAACGTTACACATTCCCGGGGGGAGACGCTCTGCAGCTTTGCTATAGATTTGTTTGGTTTCTTTTTTTTTTATTTCATTTGAAGCGGAGATTGAATCAATACATTCCCCCGCCCACTGCGCTTCTTTTCTTGGAAAAAACAAACAAAAAAAAACACCTCGCCATACGGGATCCGTATTAGATGTGATGTTTTTCTGTTCCTGCACAAATTTCTAATAACCCTAAGCGGTGACCAGCCGTCAATCAAGCCTCCGCTTTCTTGTAGAAAATTCTGTTGCCGTGGGTTACTGTTTTCTCTCCTGTTTTCCCAGATGCCCCCGTGATACGTATTACGGTGTATGCCCAGACTTCATAAAATCTCCTTTCTGTGTTAACATTAAAGCTTTGTCCAGAAATAATAATGTTATCAGAACTGACGTATAACCCTGTAGAGGCATCATCAGGAAATTTGGATTCGCTTTCCGCCCCCAACCCATCAGTTTTTTCAAAAACACAAAAATGGGTGACCGTATTCCCGGGAAGGAGGGGGGGTTCTCTGCGCCCTAGATAGGAGACTAGATTATCCAGCCCCAAACCATAAACCCCCCAGCTTTGTGTTGAGTACGTGTTATTGTGGACCTGCGTGATGAGTTTCGCTCTCTGGCTGCAGTGTAAATAAACTTTGAAACGCTGTCTTTCAGGAACGCTCCAGCCCGGAGAACACACCTTCCCCTTCCAGTTTCTGCTGCCAGGTAATGTAATGGGAGGGCGGCTCTCAGATTCCAGACATTAACCATTTAGTAGGATGTAAATACCGCCGCGTCTTGTTCTCCATTTACATTGTCATTGAACTAATAGTTAAAATTCCTCTTTGAAATGTTTATTTTTTTAACTTTATAGTCTTTATTATATTATATTATTTTGTATTACTTTATTATCTCCTGTAAGTAGCAGAGCTTGGGGTCCCACCTTGTCCCCTGGGTTATGGCTTTTGTCTGTCTAGATAATTCCCGGGCCTTTTATCTCAGAAACACTCGGGTTTGGGGGATGTCCTATATATAGATTTATTTTTTATGTTGGGTAATCCTGTAATTTAGCGGCCTGGAATATATGGGAATAGTATGATTTAAGTGCTCGCTGACGATGCCAACTGTACTTTCTGTTCAGCGTCCTCACCAACCTCTTTCGAGGGGCCGTTTGGCAAGGTGATGCATCAAGTTAAGGCGGTCATAGAAACACGGAAACTCTCCAAGGACTACAAAAGCAGTAAACCCTTCTACATCTTGAGACCCCTGGACCTGAATGAAATACCCGACATAGAGGTGGGTTTCTTGCTGCTGGTCAAATCTGCATTGGAGGAAGGGAAGGGGGGGTTGTTCTGTTCAGATGACTTCTGCTGACTTGTACAAGCCCTCTTGTAACTTTTACTAAAAACATTCTTGTATTCGTCTGTGTTCTGTGCTTTTCAGCCAAACGTGTCATCAGACAGAATTTACTATTTCACTTTCCTATGGGAATACAGCTTAAGGTACTGTACAGTTATATTGCTGACCCATGCAAAGTTGAGGCCACCAAAAATAACTGTTCATACAGGACATGGCTGAAAGGCATGAAATTAAGTGATCAAGAAATGCTTAATAAAAGTTGCAGGAGGGCGTGTAGAAGCCAATAACATTTTGTCTGAAAGTGACTGTCACAAAGGCAAGACAGTGAAATTTCAGGGTGACTTAACGTCCATTCCTGTTTCTTCAGCAACTCAGCTGTGCGTCCGCCACGAAGAAGTTCAACTACAAGCTGGTGAAATCTGGTCAGCTGCTGCTAAGTGTGACCTCTGACCTGAGGGGTTACGTGGTGGGACAGGCAATCAAAATCCACACCGAGGTAGAGAACAAGTCAGGCCGGGATACGGGAACGATCATGGCGTGTCTTATCCAGGTGAGAGGACCGGTAACTGCTGGAGATTGGAGTCAACTGGAAATGTTCTGCTAACTCATCTCCGGCCTTACGCTTTTCTTTCTCTATCGTCCTAGTGGATGCTGGGGTTCCTGAAAGGACCATGGGGAATAGCGGCTCCGCAGGAGACAGGGCACAAAAAGTAAAGCTTTCCGATCAGGTGGTGTGCACTGGCTCCTCCCCCTATGACCCTCCTCCAAGCCTCAGTTAGATTTTTGTGCCCGGCCGAGAAGGGTGCAATCTAGGTGGCTCTCCTAAAGAGCTGCTTAGAGAAAGTTTAGCTTAGGTTTTTTATTTTACAGTGAGTCCTGCTGGCAACAGGATCACTGCAACGAGGGACTTAGGGGAGAAGAAGTGAACTCACCTGCGTGCAGGATGGATTGGCTTCTTGGCTACTGGACATCAGCTCCAGAGGGACGATCACAGGTACAGCCTGGATGGTCACCGGAGCCTCGCCGCCGGCCCCCTTGCAGATGCTGAAACATGAAGAGGTCCAGAATCGGCGGCAGAAGACTCCTCAGTCTTCTAAAGGTAGCGCACAGCACTGCAGCTGTGCGCCATTTTCCTCTCAGCACACTTCACACGGCAGTCACTGAGGGTGCAGGGCGCTGGGAGGGGGGCGCCCTGGGAGGCAAATGAAAACCTTTTTTGGCTAAAAATACCTCACATATAGCCTCCGGGGGCTATATGGAGATATTTAACCCCTGCCAGAATACACTAAAGAGCGGGAGACGAGCCCGCCGGAAAAGGGGCGGGGCCTATCTCCTCAGCACACAGCGCCATTTTCCTTACACAGCTCCGCTGGTCAGGACGGCTCCCAGGTCTCTCCCCTGCACTGCACTACAGAAACAGGGTAAAACAAGAGAGGGGGGGCAAAATAGTGGCAAAAATTATATTATAAAAGCAGCTATACAGGGAGCACTTATTATAAGGCTATCCCTGTCATATATAGCGCTTTTGGTGTGTGCTGGCAAACTCTCCCTCTGTCTCCCCAAAGGGCTAGTGGGGTCCTGTCTTCGTTAAGAGCATTCCCTGTGTGTCTGCTGTGTGTCGGTACGTGTGTGTCGACATGTATGAGGACGATATTGGTGTGGAGGCGGAGCAATTGCCAAATATGGGGATGTCACCTCCTAGGGGGTCGACACCAGAATGGATGCCTTTATTTATGGAATTACGGGATAGTGTCAACACGCTAAAGCAGTCGTTTGACGACATGAGACGGCCGGACAATCAGTTAGTGCCTGTCCAGGCGCCTCAAACACCGTCAGGGGCTGTAAAACGCCCTTTGCCTCAGTCAATCGACACAGACCCAGACACAGGCACTGATTCCAGTGGCGACGGTGACGAATCAACCGTATTTTCCAGTAGGGCCACACGTTATATGATTTTGGCAATGAAGGAGGCGTTACATTTAGCTGATACTACAGGTACCACTAAACAGGGTATTATGTGGGGTGTGAAAAAACTACCCGTAGTTTTTCCCGAATCAGAAGAACTAAATGATGTATGTGGTGAAGCGTGGGTTGCCCCCGATAAAAAGATGCTAATTTCAAAGAAGTTATTAGCTTTATACCCTTTCCCGTCAGAGGTTAGGGCGCGCTGGGAAACACCTCCTAGGGTGGACAAGGCGCTCACACGCTTATCTAAACAAGTGGCGTTACCCTCTCCTGAGACGGCCGCACTTAAAGATCCAGCAGATAGGAGGATGGAAAATATCCAAAAAAGTATATACACACATACAGGTGTTATACTACGACCAGCTATAGCGACAGCCTGGATGTGCAGTGCTGGGGTAGCTTGGTCAGAGTCCCTGATTGAAAATATTGATACCCTGGATAGGGACAATGTTTTACTGTCTTTAGAGCAAATAAAGGATGCATTTCTTTATATGCGTGATGCACAGAGGGATATCTGCACACTGGCATCACGGGTAAGTGCTATGTCCATTTCGGCCAGAAGAAGTTTATGGACGCGACAGTGGTCAGGCGATGCGGACTCAAAACGGCATATGGAAGTTTTGCCGTATAAAGGGGAGGAGTTATTTGGAGTCGGTCTATCAGATTTGGTGGCCACGGCTACAGCCGGGAAATCCACCTTTTTACCTCAAGTCACTCCCCAACAGAAAAAGACACCGACTTTTCAACCGCAGCCCTTTCGTTCCTTTAAAAACAAGAGAGCAAAGGGATATTCATATCTGCCACGAGGCAGAGGAAGGGGGAAGAGACACCAACAGGCAGCTCCTTCCCAGGAACAGAAGCCCTCCCCCGCTTCTACAAAAGCCTCAGCATGACGCTGGGGCTTCTCAAGCGGACTCGGGGGCGGTGGGCGGTCGTCTCAAGAATTTCAGCGCGCAGTGGGCTCACTCGCAGGTAGATCCCTGGATCCTGCAGATAATATCTCAGGGGTACAGGTTGGAACTAGAGACAGATCCGCCTCGCCGTTTCCTGAAGTCTGCTTTACCAACGTCCCCCTCAGAAAGGGAGA
This sequence comes from Pseudophryne corroboree, assembly GCF_028390025.1. Lineage (NCBI taxonomy): Eukaryota > Metazoa > Chordata > Amphibia > Anura > Myobatrachidae > Pseudophryne > Pseudophryne corroboree. Next base: position 7,980,967 of record NC_086451.1, read on the forward strand.
CGGTTTTGGAAGCCATTCACAAGCTGTACTCTCAGCAGGTGATAGTCAAGGTACCTCTTCTACAACAGGGAAAGGGGTATTATTCCACTCTATTTGTGGTACCGAAGCCGGACGGCTCGGTAAGACCTATTCTAAATCTGAAGTCCTTGAACCTGTACATAAAGAAGTTGAAGTTCAAAATGGAGTCACTCAGAGCAGTGATAGCGAACCTGGAAGAAGGGGACTTTATGGTGTCCTTGGACATCAAGGATGCGTACCTCCACGTTCCAATTTACCCCTCACACCAGGGGTACCTCAGGTTCGTTGTACAAAACTGTCACTATCAGTTTCAGACGCTGCCGTTCGGATTGTCCACGGCACCTCGGGTCTTTACAAAGGTAATGGCCGAGATGATGATTCTTCTTCGAAGAAAAGGCGTATTAATTATCCCATACTTGGACGATCTCCTAATAAGGGCAAGGTCCAGAGAACAGCTAGAGAGGGGATTAGCACTGTCTCAAGAAGGGCTAAAACAGCACGGCTGGATTCTGAATATTCCAAAATCCCAGTTAATGCCGACAACTCGTCTGCTGTTCCTAGGGATGATTCTGGACACGGTTCAGAAAAAGGTTTTTCTCCCGGAGGAAAAAGCCAAGGAGTTATCCGAGCTTGTCAGGAACCTCCTAAAACCAGGAAAGGTGTCTGTACATCAATGCACAAGAGTCCTGGGAAAAATGGTGGCTTCTTACGAAGCAATTCCATTCGGCAGATTCCATGCACGAATTTTCCAGAGGGATCTGTTGGACAAATGGTCAGGGTCGCATCTTCAGATGCACCAGCGGATAACCCTGTCTCCAAGGACAAGGGTATCTCTTCTGTGGTGGTTGCAGAGTGCTCATCTATTGGAGGGCCGCAGATTCGGCATACAGGATTGGATCCTGGTGACCACGGACGCCAGCCTGAGAGGCTGGGGAGCAGTCACACAAGGAAGAAACTTCCAGGGAGTGTGGACGAGCCTGGAAACGTCTCTTCACATAAACATTCTGGAACTAAGAGCAATCTACAATGCTCTAAGCCAGGCAGAACCTCTGCTTCAAGGAAAACCGGTGTTGATCCAGTCGGACAACATCACGGCAGTCGCCCATGTAAACAGACAGGGCGGCACAAGAAGCAGGAGTGCAATGGCAGAAGCTGCAAGGATTCTTCGCTGGGCAGAGAATCATGTGATAGCACTGTCAGCAGTGTTCATCCCGGGAGTGGACAACTGGGAAGCAGACTTCCTCAGCAGACACGACCTTCACCCGGGAGAGTGGGGACTTCATCCGGAAGTCTTCCACATGCTGGTAACCCGTTGGGAAAGACCAATGGTGGACATGATGGCGTCTCGCCTCAACAAAAAACTGGACAGGTATTGCGCCAGGTCAAGAGATCCGCAGGCAATAGCTGTGGACGCGCTGGTAACGCCTTGGGTGTACCAGTCGGTGTATGTGTTTCCTCCTCTGCCTCTCATACCAAAAGTATTGAGAATTATACGGCAAAGAGGCGTAAGAACGATACTAGTGGTTCCGGATTGGCCAAGAAGGACTTGGTACCCGGAACTTCAAGAGATGATCACGGAAGATCCGTGGCCTCTACCTCTAAGGAGGGACTTGCTTCAGCAGGGTCCCTGTCTGTTTCAAGACTTACCGCGGCTGCGTTTGACGGCATGGCGGTTGAACGCCGGATCCTAAAGGAAAAAGGCATGCCGGAAGAAGTCATTCCTACTTTGATTAAAGCAAGGAAGGAAGTAACCGTGCAACACTATCACCGCATTTGGCGAAGATATGTTGCGTGGTGCGAGGATCGGAGTGCTCCGACGGAGGAATTTCAACTGGGTCGATTCCTACATTTCCTGCAATCAGGATTGTCTATGGGTCTCAAATTGGGATCTATTAAGGTTCAAATTTCGGCCCTGTCGATTTTCTTTCAAAAAGAATTGGCTTCAGTTCCTGAAGTCCAGACTTTTGTTAAGGGAGTGCTGCATATACAGCCTCCTGTGGTGCCTCCAGTGGCACCGTGGGATCTCAATGTGGTTTTGGAATTTCTAAAATCTCATTGGTTTGAACCACTAAAAAAGGTGGATTTAAAATATCTCACATGGAAAGTGACCATGTTACTAGCCCTGGCTTCGGCCAGGAGAGTGTCAGAACTGGCAGCTTTATCTTACAAAAGCCCATATCTGATTTTCCATTCGGACAGGGCAGAACTGCGGACTCGTCCGCATTTTCTCCCTAAGGTGGTGTCAGCATTTCATCTGAACCAGCCTATTGTAGTGCCTGCGGCTACAAGTGACTTGGAGGACTCCAAGTTACTGGACGTTGTCAGAGCATTAAAAATATATATTGCAAGGACAGCTGGAGTCAGAAAATCTGACTCGTTGTTTATATTGTATGCACCCAACAAGATGGGTGCTCCTGCGTCTAAGCAGACGATTGCTCGTTGGATCTGTAGCACAATCCAACTTGCACATTCTGTGGCAGGCCTGCCACAGCCTAAATCTGTAAAGGCCCACTCCACAAGGAAGGTGGGCTCATCTTGGGCGGCTGCCCGAGGGGTCTCGGCATTACAACTTTGCCGAGCAGCTACGTGGTCAGGGGAGAACACGTTTGTAAAATTTTACAAATTTGATACTCTGGCTAAGGAGGACCTGGAGTTCTCTCATTCGGTGCTACAGAGTCATCCGCACTCTCCCGCCCGTTTGGGAGCTTTGGTATAATCCCCATGGTCCTTTCAGGAACCCCAGCATCCACTAGGACGATAGAGAAAATAAGAATTTACTTACCGATAATTCTATTTCTCGGAGTCCGTAGTGGATGCTGGGCGCCCATCCCAAGTGCGGATTATCTGCAATAATTGTACATAGTTATTGTTAACTAATTCGGGTTATTGTTTAGGAAGCCATCTTTCAGAGGCTCCTCTGTTATCATACTGTTAACTGGGTTTGATCACAAGTTGTACGGTGTGATTGGTGTGGCTGGTATGAGTCTTACCCGGGATTCAAAATTCCTCCCTTATTGTGTACGCTCGTCGGGGCACAGTACCTAACTGAGGCTTGGAGGAGGGTCATAGGGGGAGGAGCCAGTGCACACCACCTGATCGGAAAGCTTTACTTTTTGTGCCCTGTCTCCTGCGGAGCCGCTATTCCCCATGGTCCTTTCAGGAACCCCAGCATCCACTACGGACTCCGAGAAATAGAATTATCGGTAAGTAAATTCTTATTTTTTCTGTCTCAGAAAGTCGCGTACCGGTCAAAACGTTGCATCTATGACCTGCGGACCATCGCGGAGGTGGAAGGGGCCCCGGTTAAGGCCTGGAAACACGCGGTCTGGGACGAGCAGATCCTAGTGCCTGCCCTCCCCCAGTCCATTCTGCAAGGCTGCAACCTCATCCAAATAGACTATTACCTCCAGGTGAGAACTGCGGCTGGTTGCTGACAGGCTGACTGATGACACAAAGAGGGCAGTTAATTTAGTGGGGACGCCCGCTAGGTAAAAGCATAGCGGCCCTTTCTCTGGGACTTTGCGACCAACAGCACTGGAAGAAGATTTTCGTCTTGAGTTGGTAAAATGCGTTGGTGAAATTTTTGTCTTTTTTTTTTTTTGTAGCTATATTTTGCTATATTGGTAGGCTATGTGTATTGTTGGGAGAAGCGTGGGTATAAGCCGCGCACTGTGGTGACTTCGGTGTTAGTCGCCTGTACGCGTCACGCTGCGCTGCTTACATCCGTACCCTGTGGTGGTGGTTGGCCAGGATACACACAGCGCAGCTGCCCTGGGGTGGAGTAACAGTATCCTCTTGTTAGCAGGGAAGGGTTCATTGCCTGGATCCGGAGTGTTATCTCCGTCCCGCCAGAGCTGGTCTTTCTTGTACAGCTTGTACAGTCAGCTCATTGCATTTGTGGAATTTACAGGTCCTCTGATTCAATCTGTGCAAACACTGAGGACGTCAGACCTGTTCCTCCAGGAATAACCGTAACCTAATACAGCGGCAGTAACACACCCTGAGACTGTCCTGAGCGGCTGCTGTATCTCCGCTAACTGAATTATTGCTGCTGCGCAGGATGAAACCTCCTGAGCGTGTCCAGTGTCTGCAGACTTTTGTGCCGCTCTGAGGTGCAGTTACGTTATGCCCAGGATAAGAGGAACGTCCCAGGCCTTTCTCTTCTATCCAGCCTCCCGTAATCCCCTACATCTGATTCCTCCAGTCAGTCTTACTCGGGTGTTTGTTTTAAATGCAGCCACTTAGAGACTTGTGAGCGTCTGACATTCGGCCTCATGTTATGATGTCCTCAGGGTGAGACTGGGTCCAGACAGACGTTATACGGGCAAAGTTCCCTGAGTGTTACAGGTGTGTGCAAAGCTTTAGCTTGCTCAGGTATTATACTCCCATATAATGCTCTTTATGTGGAATTTATGAATAACGCAGAGACTGTTAATTCCTCCTAATCCCCAAAGGAAGATCAGATTGCAGTGGTCCCATTCTCATTATTTAGGGTCTTGTCTTGTAAAGATTGTAGTAATATAATTCTGCCGGATACTCTGAGCACAGTCTGACCTAAGGCGAGTTACCGCGCTGTTCTAACGAGTGGAGATGCCGCTGTACTATTGACTTTTTCCTCCCCCGTTATGCAGAATGCGATCAAGCACCTTTTCCACACACACCCCAAACAGAGCGGCCTTTGTACGGCTCATTATCTCTCTGTAACACGTGTCCACTCTTATCTGTTTATGCACACCACAATGATTGTAGGATGTATTTGTTAATGCATAGATCTGAGGGTATATAAATTTATTTATAGACATTTTATCGCTAACTTCTAGATCTCAGTGATACCACTGGCTCCTAGTGACTGGATAGGCTGCGCTCTCAGTGATGTCACTGGCTCCTAGTGACGGGATAGGCTGTGCTCTCACTGGCTCCTATTGACTGGATAGGCTGCACTCTTGATGATGTCACTGGTTCCTAGTGACTGGATAGGCTGCGCTCTCTGTGATGTCACTGGCTCCTAGTGACTGGATAGGCTGCACTCTCAGTGATGTCGCTGGCTCCTAGTGACGGGATAGGCTGCACTCTCAGTGATGTCACTGGCTCCTAGTGACTGGATAGGCTGCACTCTCAGTGATGTCACTGGCTCCTAGTGACGGGATAGGCTGCACTCTCAGTGATGTCACTGGCTCCTAGTGACGGGATAGGCTGCACTCTCAGTGATGTTACTGGCTCCTAGTGACTGGATAGGCTACACTCTCAGTGATGTCACTGGCTCCTAGTTATGGGATAGGCTGCACAGTCATTGATACTACTTCGGCCAACAGAATTGTTGCGTTTATACTATGTAACTAAGCTGTGCTTTTGTTGTTTTATTTTTCTCATGCAGGTTACCGTTAAAAACCCGGAGCTGTCCGTCACATTACCAATCTACGTTGGAAATATACCAGTGAGCCAGGCACGCCTGAGCCTAAGACATTCTATATCACATGCCCCAGCCCCTGTTGTTCCCACCGCGCCCCCTGCTGACAATGAACAGTGTAGCAGCAGCCAGTCTATGGACAATGTCTCTATACCCACCAAGTGCCACTCGCAGCAGCAGTCAAACGCCCCGTTCTGCTACGCCCCCGAGCTCAATTTCCTGGACTCACAGGACGCAGAAACGCTGGGCTCTCCCTCCCGCCCTGCTCTCTGCCTGTCTACGGGGGCCACCGTCCCTTACTATGCCGACGGAGCAGTTGTTCCAGTACCCACGGCCAGCACGCTAATCTTACCCCCAGAATACAGCACGTGGGGGTATCCTTATGGTAAGTGCAACTCGGCAGCAGTCTGTCAGTTCAGGGATGACAGAGATAAATGCAGCTTTCCTTATCTATTACAGTATCTGCTCATTTCCTTCCTTCACTGAATACAGACATTTATTCTGCACAGAGAACCCGGTTACTGTATAGGTGTATTTCATTCAAGTACAAGCACCACTTAGCGTAGCGCTGTCCACTGTAGACTGGAGCAGCAGCGCCCTCTGGTGCTCAGAGCTCTTACATGCTTGTTTACTCACGTCAGGCAATAAGAGTATTATGACACATACAATGTCTGAAAGAAGAAGCTTTACAGTACAGTGACATTACCATGTAGCCAGAGCCCATCGATCATTCTGGAATAAATTCCTATTGTTCTGCAGTCAGACCATGTTGGGAAAGAGAATCTGCAGTTGCTAACTTGTTTATATTCCTGGCCAGGAGGGACCTGTGTACCCAGTTTGGGGGGTGAGGCGTTCCTAAATACTTTTACATGTCCCAAAATCCTGTCCCCTATACTGCCAGGAAATTAATGGGAAAACAGAACTCTTTAATAAGTAGATATTTTTTTTTTTTTTTTTACCTTAAATAGACAAAATAAAGCAGAGTTTATGTGCCAGAGGCCTTATTAAACATTTATGTGATCTTTGGGTAATCATCAAAGCGCTTCACAGGAAATTACAGAAATAGCGCCCCCTGTGGTCCCTTTTAAAAGATGAACTCTATATATAACATTCTGTGCGCCATTAACCCACATGGGAACACTGTTTTTAGTTTTTAACTCCTTTTTTGGGCTTTATTCATTCTGATTTATTCTTTTCTATTATGGCCCTTGCTATATGGTACAAAACACACTAAAAAAATGTACCGTACTTCACAAAATGACTGACGCATGTGTTTTCTCCGCAGACGCTCCTCCGTCGTACGAACAGAGCTGCAACGAGGCCACAGTCAGCAATGGCAACTGAATGCTCCGCCCCCAGCGACTTCGGATTAAGAACAGTCCGCCATTAGGCCGGCTGCTCCGTGGACCGTTTTATTTTCATGGCGGGAGGTTTTTTTATTTTATTTTTTCCTTATTTTTGCTATTTTAGGTAACTGGAAATCCTTACCCGAGCAATTTTTAATTTAATTTCAAGTTTTTATAAACTGGGGCGGCGCTGCAGCTGGATCCTATTTCGGCAGAGACCCCCGGACCTCTTGTACATTTGTAGAAGACTTTAAGTTATAGTATTTTAAGCACCTGTGATGCCTTATTAAAACTGAACTTTTAAAATATATGTAAATATACAAATATATACAAATACCAGATTGCAAGTATGTGCTACGAAATGGTTTTATTTTATTATTTCCCTTTGAACTTCTTAAGTGAATGCTGATTAAACACTGAGCTGACGGTTGAGTTACAGGTCTCCGGTTTCTGCTGCGCACAGATACGCCTGTGTGATCTTTGCGCAAGGGATGGGATCAGCCTGTTTTACCGTCTTTCCTCCAGCTACGGAACTACAAGTCTCCGCATGCCAGGTGTAAAACAGCTGAAAGGCCTATAGATGTGTACAGGCTGGTTTAGTGCCCACTGTGGGTTCTATTTACATCGTCATTAAAGGGTAACTCTGCGGCTTTGGGTGGCATTTATTACATTAAACAATAATACTGAGTATTACTTTCCTGGGACCAGTGCTGTTGGTTTAACATAACATATGACATGTAAGAAACATGATGACCGCTATGTTGTTTGCTTGGGGAGGGGTGTTGGGGGTAATTTCTTTTATTTTTAAGATGTGCTTCAAAACTAAGCCCCGATATCTCTGATCGTGTCTTTTTTGGGACATCTATGGAATAATGGTGGAGGATATAATCTGGCGCTGGAAGTCCGGTCGCTGCTGTCCGAAGCTGCGGCACATCCTTAACATAAAAGACATCTACATTTGGAATTAGGGCTGAAGGTTGTATTTGTTCAAGATCTATAAGTATATAGTTTTGTCAGTTTGACACATGAATGTGACAATATACTTTATTTTTTGAGATCCATATTTTGGGGGTAATTCCAAGTTGATCGCCGCAGGAAATTTTTTTAGCAGTTGGACAAAACCATGTGCACTGCAGGGAGGCAGATGTAACATGTGCAGAGAGAAATAGATTTGGGTGTGGTGAGTTCAATCTGCAATCTAAATTGCAGTGTAAAAGTAAAGCAGCCAGTATTTACCCTGCACAGAAATAAAATAACCCACCCAAATCTAATTCTCTCTGCACATGTTACATCTGCCTCCCCTGCAGTGCACATGGTTTTGCCCAATTGCTATCAAAAATCCTGCTGCGATCAACTTGGAATTACCCCCTTTATTTCCGCTTTTATTAGAGTTATGAAAGGAGTTTTAAAAAATATTTGTGAATGAAGTAAAACACAAATCATGTGTAAGGTGCCAGAGAGTTGTGTTTTTGATACCTTACAATATAATGCTGGTTTCTGATCCTGGATTTCCTTCATATCCAGGGTCTAGTACCTGGTTTGAGTTGTGCCGCTGCTTTTGGGATTACTGCGAGCTACGCTGAGAGCTTTGTTGGCAGAAATGGGGCACATTCTCTCTACCGCTCTGATCTAAGGGGGTCATCCCGCCCTGATCGCACGCTAGGATTTTTTGCTGCGATAAGGTCAGAACTGCGCATGTGTGCACCGCAATGCGCAGGCGCGTCGTATGGGTACAAAGCGGATCGTTGTTGAGCGAAGGCTTTTACGAAGAATCCATTCGCACAGCGGATCGCAAGGAGATTGACAGGAAGAAGCCGTTTGTGGGTGTCAAGTGACCATTTTCTGGGAGTGGTTGGATAAACGCAGGCGTGTCCAAGCGTTTGCAGGGCGGGTGTCTGACGTCAATTCCAGGCAAGAACAGGCTGAAGCGATTGCAGCGGCTGAGTAAGTTTAATTCTACTCAGAAACTGCGTAAAACTTTATTTGTATCGCTCGGCTGCACATGCGATCGCACACTTGCAAAGCGAAAATACACTCCCCGATAGGCGGCGGCTATCTGATCGCAGCGCTGCAAAAAATAGCTAGCGATTGACCACCTCGGAATGACCCCCTAAATCCTTTCCGGTGACCCACCGACCTCTGCCTTCTGTGAATACTGCGTAAAGAACCTACAATCGGCTATATCAGCGTTTTCATGGAGGTGATACCTCCTGATATTTCGCTATCAAACCTCCTGAACGTTGTTTGTTAAATCATCTCCGTGTTGGAGGTTGTTTGCTACGTTCACTCGGACAAATGGCGTATCCACTCGGAGTCTGCGACACTTTCTCAGAAACCTAGTTCCACCCGAAAATTAACGTACTCTGAAAATTCAAAGCCCTCGGACAGAATTCCTTCCGAATCTTTGCCTAGGTCTTCAATATGGGACCCTTGATCGCGTTCAGCTGACCAAAAGCGGGGCGCTTATCAAACCTGTACTTGGTTTCTTTGTATAAATCGTGGGGGTGCCACGTGTCAGAGATGGAAATGTTACCTGTGGAGGCCGGTGCATGGATATTACGGTCGCTGAAGTGAATGCCACACTGGAAATTCTACCAATGTCTTCAAGTGGAAAAACCAAAAAAATGAGAAAGCGCTATTCACATTTGATGTGGATTTTATTTTTCCTTAATTAACAATTTCCGCTAAAAGCACATTATATATATTCAAATGCCGGCCGGCTATGCACAGACAATAAAAATATTACAATAAACTTAGTATTAATGTTCTGGATATATCCTTTCACCTGTGTATTATAGACTCTGATTTATGGTCTGTCTATATTATGACAGAAATTGACATGCATACAATGTATCCACCTTGTAATCTTCTCATATTAGTATATTGTTACTATTATAGCCAGGCAAGTGTAGGACGTGTGCCTTTGTAACAATATTAAACCATGCTGATATCCATGGATCCCGGGTTAATGGAGTACATGTGTTCACAGTGAATTTTGCCAATCTTGTGGTGGGTTTGTTTAAAGATGTTAATTGCAGTTCATGAATAAAGTTAATACATATATGGTGATTATACCACTGTGTACATATTGAATGAAAGTACCGTGCAGATGCCTCTGTTCAACCGCAATGATTATAATGCTCCTCCTGGCTGGTGTTCCGCAAATGCCTTTGGTTGGAGTTGAACGGCTTTTATCCACGGTATACTCTCTTTTTCCTCCCGGCCGGTAAGCCCTGTCCTCGGCCTTATCCGGAGTCCGTGAGCGGGTATGTTGAGAGTTTCTCCTCTCCACAAGGACTATGCTCAGTTTTTCCTCCCGGCCGGTAAGCACTCCCCTCGGCCTTATCCGGAGTCTGTGAGCGGGTGATGGTGAAAGTTTCTCCTCTCCACAAGGACTGTGCTCAGCTGGCTAGCTGGTGAACTCGGTCTACAGTGCAGTGTGACCGGAGATGCTGACAGACGCGTTTCTCCGCCTACTTGCAGGTATCGGCGGCTTCCTCAGTGTCATGAACTTTCTCCTCTAACTACTCCTTTTTAAATAGCCATTCAATTAATCAATCCATGTGCATTCAATTTACTAATCATTCCCTCTCTCCACAGGCATAAGTCTCTATCCTAATAACATTCATTATTACTTTATAAATTGCCTAGGAAATAGTTTAAATATACATATATAATATATATAAAAACAACATAGTGTGCATGTTATTAGGATAGGCGGAGAAACGCGTCTGTCAGCATCTCCGGTCACACTGCACTGTAGACCGAGTTCACCAGCTAGCCAGCTGAGCACAGTCCTTGTGGAGAGGAGAAACTTTCACCATCACCCGCTCACAGACTCCGGATAAGGCCGAGGGGAGTGCTTACCGGCCGGGAGGAAAAACTGAGCATAGTCCTTGTGGAGAGGAGAAACTCTCAACATACCCGCTCACGGACTCCGGATAAGGCCGAGGACAGGGCTTACCGGCCGGGAGGAAAAAGAGAGTATACCGTGGATAAAAGCCGTTCAACTCCAACCAAAGGCATTTGCGGAACACCAGCCAGGAGGAGCATTATAATCATTGCGGTTGAACAGAGGCATCTGCACGGTACTTTCATTCAATATGTACACAGTGGTATAATCACCATATATGTATTAACTTTATTCATGAACTGCAATTAACATCTTTAAACAAACCCACCACAAGATTGGCAAAATTCACTGTGAACAAATGTACTCCATTAACCCGGGATCCATGGATATCAGCATGGTTTAATATTGTTACAAAGGCACACGTCCTACACTTGCCTGGCTATAATAGTAACAATATACTAATATGAGAAGATTACAAGGTGGATACATTGTATGCATGTAAATTTCTGTCATAATATAGACAGACCATAAATCAGAGTCATTGTATTCATAATACACAGGTGAAAGGATATATCCAGAACATTAATACTAAGTTTATTGTAATATTTTTATTTTTATTGTCTGTGCATAGCCGGCCGGCATTTGAATATATATAATGTGCTTTTAGCGGAAATTGTTAATTAAGGAAAAATAAAATCCACATCAAATGTGAATAGCGCTTTCTCATTTTTTTGGTTTTTCTGTTTCTATTTCAGGGGCGAAATACCAATTGCCCCTGAGAGAGCTGCTTACGCACTTCTCTAATGTCTTCAAGTGTCACAGTGTTCTGTAACCCATAGTAACCAATTGGTTATCCACAGTGTAATGAAAGCGGCAAGCTGATTGGTTGCTGAGATCACTGTTTACACCACCATCTAATGTGTGTTTATTAATGTATCTTCAGCTTGAGCTGTTTTGGGTTTTTGTCCCATCAGTCTGGTGTCATTTATTTTATTGACCTATCTACTGATATTGAGCTTTCCACGCATAGGGCGGCTGATGCGTATAAGCTGGCGCTTCTGGGGCAGGCTGACGGCCGTGTGAGCTGTAAGTGTGTTTTTAAAAAATATATATTTTTGTCAGAAATGTAGTGGGGGGGAAAAGCAGTTTTTTACCGTATTGCCTTTTTTTTTTTTTTTTCACATTTTGTTTTATTTAACCTAGATTAACGTAGATTGAAAAAGCAATTTCTGTATTTTTAGAGCCATCATCGTAGGACAGTTCAGAAACAAAAACTCGTAAGAAAATTGCCCAGGGGTTTTGGACATCATTATTTGTAAACCATATAGGCGGCTGAAGCGGCAGAATCTGCCTGTGTGCCTTCAGGGCGAGAGTCTCCTGTTGTCTGCGGCCTGTGCGCAGTGCCTGTGCCTTCAGGGCGAGAGTCTCCTGTTGTTTGCGGCCTGTGCGCAGGCCCTGTGATTTCAGGGCGAGAGTCTCCTGTTTGCGGCCTGTGTGCAGACCCTGTGCCTTCAGGGCGAGAGTCTCCTGTTCTTTGCGGCCTGTGCGCAGGCCCTGTGCCTTCAGGGCGAGAGTCTCCTGTTGTTTTCGGCCTGTGCGCAGGCCCTGTGATTTCAGGGCGAGAGTCTCCTGTTGTTTGCGGCCTGTGCGCAGGGCCTGTGCCTTCAGGGCGAGAGTCTCCTGTTGTTTTCGGCCTGTGCGCAGGCCCTGTGATTTCAGGGCGAGAGTCTCCTGTTGTTTGCGGCCTGTGCGCAGGGCCTGTGCCTTCAGGGCGAGAGTCTCCTGTTGTTTGCGGCCTGTGCGCAGGGCCTGTGCCTTCAGGGCGAGAGTCTCCTGTCGTTTGCGGCCTGTGCGCAGGGCCTGTGCCTTCAGGGCGAGAGTCTCCTGTTGTTTGCGGCCTGTGCGCAGGGCCTGTGCCTTCAGGGCGAGAGTCTCCTGTTTGCGGCCTGTGCGCAGGGCCTGTGCCTTCAGGGCGAGAGTCTCCTGTTGTTTGCGGCCTGTGCGCAGGCCCTGTGATTTCAGGGCGAGAGTCTCCTGTTTGCGGCCTGTGTGCAGACCCTGTGCCTTCAGGGCGAGAGTCTCCTGTTCTTTGCGGCCTGTGCGCAGGCCCTGTGCCTTCAGGGCGAGAGTCTCCTGTTGTTTTCGGCCTGTGCGCAGGCCCTGTGATTTCAGGGCGAGAGTCTCCTGTTGTTTGCGGCCTGTGCGCAGGGCCTGTGCCTTCAGGGCGAGAGTCTCCTGTTGTTTGCGGCCTGTGCGCAGGGCCTGTGCCTTCAGGGCGAGAGTCTCCTGTTTGCGGCCTGTGCGCAGGCCCTGTGATTTCAGGGCGAGAGTCTCCTGTTGTTTGCGGTCTGTGCGCAGGGCCTGTGCCTTCAGGGCGAGAGTCTCCTGTTTTCGGCCTGTGCGCAGGCCCTGTGATTTCAGGGCGAGAGTCTCCTGTTGTTTGCGGCCTGTGCGCAGGGCCTGTGCCTTCAGGGCGAGAGTCTCCTGTTGTTTGCGGCCTGTGCGCAGGGCCTGTGCCTTCAGGGCGAGAGTCTCCTGTTTGCGGCCTGTGCGCAGGCCCTGTGATTTCAGGGCGAGAGTCTCCTGTTGTTTGCGGTCTGTGCGCAGGGCCTGTGCCTTCAGGGCGAGAGTCTCCTGTTTGCGGCCTGTGCGCAGGCCCTGTGATTTCAGGGCGAGAGTCTCCTGTTGTTTGCGGCCTGTGCGCAGGCCCTGTGATTTCAGGGCGAGAGTCTCCTGTTGTTTGCGGCCTGTGCGCAGGCCCTGTGATTTCAGGGCGAGAGTCTCCTGTTGTTTGCGGCCTGTGCGCAGGCCCTGTGATTTCAGGGCGAGAGTCTCCTGTTGTTTGCGGCCTGTGCGCAGGGCCCTGTGATTTCAGGGCGAGAGTCTCCTGTTGTTTGCGGCCTGTGCGCAGGGCCTGTGCCTTCAGGGCGAGAGTCTCCTGTTTGCGGCCTGTGTGCAGGCCCTGTGATTTCAGGGCGAGAGTCTCCTGTTGTTTGCGGCCTGTGTGCAGGGCCTGTGCCTTCAGGGCGAGAGTCTCCTGTTGTTTGCTTTGCATTATAGGACAAAGCACGACTGCTCAGGAATGCTGAGAAGCCGGTTCCAGTTCCAGCTGACACAGATAAATGATTTACATCCTGATGAGGCATGATGGAGCAAAGTCCAGATAAATCCAGCATTCACTGCATTACTGGAGAGGCGGCTTTTCCAGGAGAGCGGAGGGAAATGTCTCCTGCCCCCTGATATATAAATACCCCTGCAGTATGTATGACTGGGCCCATGTCAGCAATACACACACAGCGCGGAGCCAGCTCACTGGGACAAAGAACATCATGTTTTTGCTTCTTCGGTAGATGGTGTCACAATAATGCTGCAGAAAAAATGAAATCCTTCGGGGCGCTTTTTGTCTACCGATTGCTGCCTTCTAAATCCAATATTGGACCTATCCCAAAAGGATCCAAAAATTTAGACAGAAGAAAGTGATTTTGTGGACTAGATGGCGCTATCGTTCATGCAAAGGTGGAAAATGTGAGGGAGTGGGAGTACGTAGCTGTGCTCTGTGTATCCCAATGGGTGACCGGAAGAGCTCTGTGTCCGGGTCCTTGATGGAACACTCGACGATGGGCAAAGGGATATAAAAATGCACAATGTGTAGTAATGTTGTGTACACTAGAACGAATTAAAACTTCACCAATCTCATCTGGCGTACCTCACTTACAATGTGAGTTGTCAGATGGTGTATATAAAGGTATCTTTTATCGTTATTTGAAAAAGAGTTCTTCTCGTGAATACACCTGACTTACATAAAGACAGGTGTCTGAACTCATATCAAGGTATCTTTTTAACCATAGCCGAATTTTTCACAAAAAGATGACAGTTTCTTTCAATAAGCGTACCTAACACTCACTATGACAGCTGCGTGTCTCCTCACATAACGGTTTCTTTAAAAAGGTTCCATCCAGGGATAGTAAAAGAATGAACATTTATTCAAAGATAAAAAACAACAACAAAATAAAATATAAAAGGCTTGACTCAGCGTAAAAGTCAGACTCCGAGGAAGGTGAGTACCGTCTTGGAACAAAAAGTGGCCAACTTGTAGAAGTCCCAATAAAACAAATAAGACAAGGTCTTACCTTCCCTCAGATTCAATTGACAAGTCCGCTGATGCAATGCCCCCTCCTGGCCAACGCGTTTCGAGTCAAGGGACTCTTTTTCAAGGCATGAGGGTCCATGACAATAGGTTTCCCTATTTATAGTAGGTGGAATTGAGTCACTTCCGGTCATGTGACCGATACCGGAAGTATAAAATAATTAAACAAATACATAAAAGATGGATAGACTTACTACCATAATACAGAGGTCAACTTCCTGGATTTGACTATATATCAGGAAAATAATATTTTAAATACCAAGATCTATCAGAAACCAAGTGACGTAAATACATACATTCCCATAGATAGTCAACATCACGCTTTATGGCTAAAAGGGGTTCCAAAGAGCCAATTTCTAAGAGTACGCAGGAACTGCATTAATCATCAGGTCTTTAAACAACAGTCACTCCAAATGAAGAAGAACTTCCTCGGGAAAGGATATAATGAAGAGGACCTGAATCAAGTCATCAGTGAAGTGGAGACAATGGATCGTACATCTCTACTATCATCCAATCCAGCTAAGAAGACAGGAAATCAAGCCAGCCAAGCTCAAGTGGGCTTTCATATCTCAATATGACGCTCAGCATAAACAAATTGAGAAAATCATCAGGAAGAACTGGTATCTTCTAACTAAAGACCCCATCCTTACCAATATAATACCAAAAAAAAAAAACTTTTGTGTATAGGAAATCCAGAAATTTAAAGAACCATCTAGTAAGGAGTGCTTTGCCTATGCCCACTCGCAACTTGATTAGAACTAAAGGCTTCCACAGGTGCGGGTTGTGCATCGGATGCAAAAATATCAAAGACCCTACCAGCAAACACTGCGAAGTAACCGTTAATGATGTCACCTTCAAAATTAGGGATTTTATCACCTGTCACACAGCTAATGTGATTTACCTAACTGAATGTTCCTGTGGCCTCAACTACATTGGCAGAACTACAAGACCGCTCAAGATAAGAATAGGAGAGCATCTGCGAAACGTTAAAAAAGGAATAGAGACCCACCATCTCTCCAATCACTTTAAAATGAAACACGATTGTTCTATTCAGCACATAAAGAAATTTATTGGAATTAAACATATCAGATCCACTTGGAGAGATAAGAACATTGATAAGAATCTTGCAATTTCCGAGATGAAAACCATATTTTCACTCAATACTCTTACCCCTGGTGGACTAAACCATGACTTTGAACTCAAATGGTTTCTCTAACTATTGTCAGAGAAGCACAATAGATATCATGATTTATCGTCAAGATAGTTACTACATCTTCTATCCTTCTTTATGGGCATTCGCTGATAGATGGTGTTAATCACCTATTTACATGAAATCCTATGGGATCACGTCACAACATTATTTCATTATTTTTTATTATTTCTGCCATTCACAAATAGATTCATTGCAAATGTGCATCTTTATTAAATCTTATATCTTCGTTAGAATATGTTAGAATAGTAATCTCATACCCCTGTTTTCTTTCAGCAGCTTTGAGCTTGGAAAAATGGGGGATAATCTAATTAGATATCAAGAACGGGACTACGGCTGTTAATTTCACCCACTGCAAGCTATGAATGTCCGTTTAGAACTACCAAGATGGCCTCTCCACGGACTTCATAGACCACAATCCCCAGCGACGCGGCTCGTGAGTATTCCAGCAAACTACATCACCCAAAAACCCCGGCGGGACCTAACTTCCGTCTCCGCCGTGTTCAGCTCCTAAAAGACTACAGCCAGAGACTACACCTCCCATAATCCCGAGCGGGATTTAACTTCCGCCTTCGTCGCCATTTGCCTTATTGAGGACTACATTACCCATAATTCCGAGCGGGACTCAACTTCCGTTTTTTCCGGTATTTGTCCTCGTTATGAGAACTATCACGATCAGGACTCCCAAATAACAATGCTAGTAGCTTTTGTCTGAAAGAGTCTAGTTTTTATATCAGCTACCTCTGTATTATGGTAGTAAGTCTATCCATCTTTTATGTATTTGTTTAATTATTTTATACTTCCGGTTCCAGTCACATGACCGGAAGTGACTCAATTCCACCTACTATAAATAGGGAAACCTATTGTCATGGACCCTCATGCCTTGAAAAAGAGTCCCTTGACTCGAAACGCGTTGGCTAGGAGGGGGCATTGCATCAGTGGACTTGTCAATTGAATCTGAGGGAAGGTAAGACTTTGTTTTATTGGGACTTCTACAAGTTGGCCACTTTTTGTTTCAAGATGGTACTCGCCTCCCTCGGAGTCTGACTTTTACGCTGAGTCAAGCCTTTTATATTTTATTTTGTTGTTTTTTTATCTTTGAAAAAATGTACATTCTTTTACTATCCCTGGATGGAACCTTTGTAAAGAAACCGTTATGTGAGGAGACACGCAGCTGTCAGAGTGAGTGTTAGGTACGCTTATTGAAAGAAACGGTCATCATCTTTTTGTGAAAAATTCGGCTATGGTTAAAAAGATACCTTGATATGAGTTCAGACACCTGTCTTTATGTAAGTGAGGTGTGTTCACGAGAAGAACTCTTTTTCAAATAACGATAAAAGATACCTTTATATACACCATCTGACGACTCACATTGTAAGTGAGATGAGATTGGTGAAGTTTTAATTTGTTCTAGTGTACACAACATTACTACACATTGTGCATTTTTATTTTTATATCCCTTTGCCCGTCGTCGAGTGTTCCATCAAGGACCCGGACACAGAGCTCTTCTTGGTGTCACAATAATATTTATATCACTGGTCGTCGCAACTACCGATTGCATGATCAGCGAGGTCCTCCAAGCCCCGCCATGGTCGGATACAGCCTTGGTACCGTATAGTGGTTGTATAGATTTATACAGTACACATTTTATATTAGTGGGCAGTGTCTACGTACATTCTGCCACATGGCGGACGTAGTGGGTCTGGGCTGTAGTCCCGCTGTACTGGTGAAAATGTGTAGATGGTACAAAAGCGGTAAAATGGAATGTGCGAGCAGGACTGCGCACTGTGGGAAAGAGCAGGGGGAACAAACTGGACTAGAAAGTACACGGAATATAGGGGGTCATTCCGACCAGATCGCACGCTAGGTTTTTTTGCTACGCTGTGAACGGGTCAAAACTGCACATGCGTATGCACCGCAATGCGCAGGCGCGTCGTATGGGTACAAAGCGGATCGTCGCTCAGCGATGGTTTTAACGAAGAATCCATTTGCACAGCCGATCACAAGGAGAGTGACAGGAAGAAGGCGTTTGTGGGTGTCATCTGACCGTTTTCAGGGAGTGGTTGGAAAAACGCAGGCGTGTCCAAGTGTTTGCAGGGCGGGTGTCTGACGTCAATTCCGGGACCGGACAGGCTGAAGTGATCGCAGCGGCTGAGTAAGTCCTGGCGTTCGCACACTTGCACAGCTAATATCTGATCGCAGCGCTGCAAGAAGTAGCTAGCTAGCGAGCGATCAGCTCGGAAAGACCCTCATAATTGTGGCTGTATGTACAGAGGGGGTCCCAGGTAGCGATGACCTGCACTGAAAAGGTCAGAGCCTCCCACAACGGGATGTAGTGAACAGTTACAGTATTGACAGTTGTTATGTCAGCATTGTTAAACTGATGCCAGGCAACATGTCGGCATTCTCAGACTGTCAACAGATGAAATATCACCATTGTCAGAATGTTGACATTACGGTTAGGCACTAGAGGGAGAGGTATGGTTAGGGATCGGGGAGAAATACTAGAACATGGGAGGTTTGACCCAGAAGTGACACGGCCACCGGTACCCGGAAGACGCCGCTGTAGGTGTTGGGAGCAGGTAAGTAACCGCCGGGTCAGCACAGATGATATTTTGTCATTCTAACATATCAACGGTTCATCACTATCTAAATGAAGAATGTCATCATTATAACCGTCGACCTATCATACACAACTGCACATTGGACATCTGGGTTTTAAATCAATGCCCCCTCCCCCCAGATACAACTTTGGTGGTTGCTGCATAATCACCTTAAGGCTCCTGTCTATTATACAGTTAGAATTGATTATTTCTTACATAAATGATTTACATACGCCGCCTTAAAAAAAAGCCTAATTTATTACAAAATAAATAATCTGACCATCACCGACTAAGGGTGAGAAGAGACCAGGCCGTTAGCACCAGTGACAACCCTGGGCATAGGCCATGTAGGCGACTGCCTAGGGCTCCAGCAGGGGTATTGACTATTGTCTGGAGTAATGGGCGGGACTGGCTGTGGTTTACTCCTTGTGGTTCTGCCTCCGTTCACGCACGGACATAATGGTCCTCAACACCTGGAGAGTCACCGGTTCCCTACCTACACTTCCCCGCTCTGCCCTGGTGTACACAACTATGAGAAGATGCTCATATGATAAAAAAATTCTTTCTCATAGGTTTTGAGGTTACCATAAGGTTAAAAAGGGGCAGACTAGATGGGCCAAGTGGTTCTTACCTGCCGTCACATTCTATGGGCCTTATTTAGACCCAGTCTAAGTTGTGTCTACAAAAACAGATGCTCTGCGCGCACACAGCCGCCACAGTGCGCGAGGTGTCATGATGCGATCACATCCAGGAAAGATGCAATCGCGTCATGACTGACAGGCAACGAGCGTCAGGGGGCGGTGACGCTGCGTTGGGGAGGAAAGCATGAAATGGACGTTTTTGGGACGGCTTGATGACGTCGCCCGTGTTTCCTGCGAGTAGAAACATGGCGCCGGACCGCCTGCATACACAGCCATGCCGCATAGGAAAGGGTCTACCTCTGTTTGATGCGAACGCATCGTGGGGCAGCGCCAGACATGGTGGGCGGCCTTTGCCCTGTGCTGGGTGTACCCCCAGCATGTGACTTTAGTTTACTGCCTCACAGCACTGAGGTCATGGGTTCAATTCCCACCATGACTCAAACTGTGTGGAGTTTGTATATTCTCCCTGTACTTGCGTGGATGTCCTCCGGGTACTCCGGTTTCCTCCCATACTCCAATAATATACTGGTGGGTTAATTGGATCCCAACAAAATTAACCCTAGTGTGAATGTGAGTGTGTGTACATGTGGTAGGGGATATAGAGTGTAAGCTCAACTGGGGCAGGGACTGATGTGAATGACCAAATACTCTCTGTACAGCGCTGCGGAATATGTGTGCGCTCTATAAATAACTGGTAATGAATAAATTACACCATCCACGCTGCCCAGGTTAGTTGGCTTCTGACAACAAACATTAATCCTAGTGTGTGTGTATTTACATGTGGTAGGGAATATAGAGTGTAAGATCCCCATGGAGCAGACTGATGTGACTGACAAAAATACTCTATAATGCTCGGTGGGAATATGTCTGCGCTATATAAATAATTAAAATGTCTGTGACTTATCCTGGACTTAAACTGGATGGAAACTGAAATGTAACAACAAACAAATGCAAATCATCCTTCAAAAGCCACCACTACTTGGACTGCATCCCAACTACAAATGTATGTTCACTTCTAATATTCTCCAATCCTCGCTGACTCAGGAAACTATACAATCACTTTCTGCAAAAAAAAAAAAACACCTGTAATGCAATTTTTAATCGGACCCTACAAATTCCTGAAACACCAATTTTGCACCAAGAAGCATAGATAATGAAGGAACACCGACTTGCTGTTTGCTAACACTGTGTAATTTCCCATGTTACATCAGCAGAACATTTGCCTTACTGTTAACCTGTAGACATTAACCACATTTTAAATACTTGCAAATCGTCTTTATTTCTGCAGTTCCTCTGCTCTCTCATTCAGCCACCACTCCTCCTATTCTCATTTTACTACCACTATTTACCCCATCCACACTATAGCCAGGCTGGCAACATCCCCCATTAATCCTTGTCTTCCTAATCCCCTGGTACCACCTCTATCCTTCTCTCCCAGTCTCCTACATCTCATCCTCTCTCCTCCCCTCTCCCTCTCTTCCCCTCCTCTTCTGTTTCCCCCCTGCAATCTACTTCTGCCCCCTCACAGGGTCTCTACCCCACCACTCACTCCTACAGTCTCCCTGCTCTGCCCGTCACCTCTCCTCCACCACTATCCTACTACACTCCCTCCCTGCCTCACTCTTGCAGTCTCCCTTCCTAGCCAAGTACCCAACACCATCATTACACCCTCTATACCCCCTCCTTCCAAATTAGTCTTACCTCAACACTACAGCAACCCTGATAATCTCATTCACATCTCCCACAAACTTCTACCCCCTATCCTGTGCCCTCTGGAATGCCAGTTCTGTTTGTAACAATCTGGCCCCTACTGATAACCTTTTCATTTCCAACTCCCTGTATCTCCTAGCCATTACTGACACCTGGATTACCCCCTCCGACACTTCTCCTGCTGCTCTCTCTGCTGGAGGCCTCTGGTCTTCACTCACTGCTGTGATATTTCTGATTTCTCCAACTCCCCTTTTCCCCTCTATGACCACCTGATCTCTTTCAACTTATCTATCTGCTTCCCCATCTCTACCTCCTAAGGCTACCATCACTAAGCGTAACATTGAGGCTATTGACACCACATTCCTTTCCTCTCTGTGATTCACTTCTCTCTCCTCTTCTCTCTCTAACATGCCCTGAACAAGCCACATCCCTATACAATGCATCCCTTACTTCTGCTCTTGATTCTGTCCCTCCACCAACCACTATTCACCCTCGCAGATCAACACCTCAACCCTGGCACACCAAATGCACCAGATACTGTATCTGCAAAAATGCTCACGTACTGCTGAGCGACACTGGAGGAAATTACGCTCTAAGGCAGACCTCCTCCATTTCACACTTATGCTCTCATCCTTCAGTGCTGCCCTTTCCCTCGCTAAACAATCATACTTCAAAATCCTCATATCTACCCAGTCTTCCAACCCCCAGCGCCTCTTTGCCACTGTTAACTTCCTCCTCTGCCCACCACCACCTCCTCTCCCTTCCTCATTGTCTGCTCTTGACTTTGCCACTTATTTCACATCCAAGATTGACTCTATACGTCAGGACATCACATCCCACCAGACCAGCAACCAGCCACCACCCATCCTTTGCCACCCCTCCCCTTCCCTCTTACCAACTCTGACATCTTTCTCCCATGCATCTGGAGAGGAAATCATGGCCCTCATCCGTTCCTCCCGCCACACCACCTCCTCACTTGACCCTATGCCCTCCCACCTCCTCCGCTACCTCTCTCCTTCTGCCTGTTCCCATCTTGCCCACCTTCTCAATCTCTTCCTCTCATCAGGCACTGTCCCCGCTGCCTTCAAGCATGCTCTTGTCTCCCCTATTCTTAAAAAGTCTACCCTTGATCCTAACACCCTCTCCTACTACCGACCCATCTCTCTCCTCCCTTTTGCCTCCAAACTCCTTGAGCGCATTGTCTATAATCGCCTCACTGCCTTTCTTTCCTCTCACTCACTGCATGACCCATTCCAGTCTGGTTTCCGTCCTCTCCACTCCACTGAAACTGCCCTCACAAAAGTCTGCAATCACCTCCATGCAGCCAAAGCTAAGGGCCACTACTCTCTGCTTATTCTTCTTGACCTCTCTGCTGCTTTTGACACTGTGGACCACCCTCTCCTGCAAATCCTTCACTCTCTTGGTCTACGCGATACTGCCCTCTCCTGGCTGTCCTATCTCTCTGATCGTTCCTTCTCTGTCTCCTCTCATGACTCCACCTCCCCCCCACTTCTACTAACTGTTGGGTATCTCCCAAGGTTCTGTTCTTGGTCCTCTCCTTTTATCTATACGTCCTCTTTAGGTGAACTCATTAGTTCTTTTAACTTCCAATATCATCTCTATGTTGATGACAATCAAATCTACCTCTCCTCCCCTGATCTCTCCATGGCTCTCCTCACTCATACCTCCAACTGTCTCTACTTTCTCCTCCTGGATGTCCCAGCGCTTTCTTAAACTCAACATGTCCAATCTCATCTATTGATGGCACTACTATCTCCTCTAGCCCCCAAGTACGCTGTCTTGGTGTGATCCTTGACTCCTCCCTCTCCTTCAAACCACACATTCAGCACCTCTCACAAACCTGCCGTTTTCATCTCAAAAATATTTCCAGGATCAGACCCTTTCTCACCCAGGATGCCACTAAGATCATTATTCACTCACTGATTATTTCCAGACTGGATTACTGTAATGTCCTCCTAACTGGCCTCCCTGACAATTACCTGTCTCCACTCCAATCTATCCTCAATGCTGCTGCACGGCTCATCTTCCTCACCAAACGCACTACATCCACCTCTCCTCTCCTACAAGCCCTTCACTGGCTTCCCTTCCCTTTCAGAATCCAATTCAAACTTCTCACACTCACTTACAAAGCCCTCACCCACTCCTCTCCCATCTACATCTCTGACCTTATCTCCCTCTACACTCCCACCCGTCCTCTTCGCTCTACTAATGCACGCTGTCTCTCCTGTCCTCTGATTACTTCCTCCCACTCCTACCTCCAAGATTTTTCATGTGCTGCTCCCTTACTCTGGAATTCCCTACCTCTCCCCCTCAGACTCTCCACCTCTCTACAGAACTTCAAACGGGCTCTCAAGACCCACTTCTTCACCAAACCCAGCCGTCTCTCATCCTAACCCTCTGTTCCACGCTATGTACCCCATCTGTGTCACCCCTGTCTGTCCACCCCTCCCCTTTAGAATGTAAGCTCTCACGAGTAGGGCCCTCTTCCCTCATGTGCTTATCCTTTTCTTACTTTAATAATCCTCAACCGCCCAAATCCTGCAGTTCTCTGCCACCTTGATACTTATCTCAATGTCGTCTACTGGTGTAGTTATGCTTAGTTACCCTGTACTTGTCCTATATTGTCTTCAACTGTAAGTCACTGTTTTCCTGTTTTGATTATGTGCATATGTACTCTAATTGGGCGCTGCGGAACCCTTGTGGCGCCATATAAAGAATAATAATAATAAAAAAATACTCTTGATATTATAATAAGGGTGATATACTCTTGGCCTGCCACTTGATGGCGCTGTTGTTTCACCTACAGTTATTTCTTCTCTCTATACTTTGTTGGGGATCCGGTCTGAAGATCGACAGTGTCTAGGTCGACAATGTTTAGGTCGACCACTATAGGTCGACAGTCACTAGGTCGACATGGATGGAAGGTCGACAGGGTTTCTAGGTCGACATGTGCTAGGTCGACAGGTCTAAAGGTCGACATGAGTTTTTCAAAAATTTTTTTTTTTGGATTTTTTTCATACTTAACGATCCACGTGGACTACGATTGGAACGGTAAAGTGTGCCGAGCGGCAGCGGAGCGAAGGCACCATGCCCGAAGCATGGCGAGCGAAGCGAGCCATGCGAGGGGACGCGGTGCACTAATTTGGGATCCCGGTCACTCTACGAAGAAAACGACACCAAAATATTTTTCCCCTCATGTCGACCTTTAGACCTGTCGACCTAGCACATGTCGACCTAGAAACCCTGTCGACCTTCCATCCATGTCGACCTATTGACTGTCGACCTATAGTGGTCGACCTAGATACTGTCGATAAAACGAACCACACCCACTTTGTTGCCGCTGACTGTGTATAATGTAATACATTACTCAGACATACTGTACCTGTGCTGTGATAGGGAACAGCAGATTTTATTTACAGTAGATGGTGAACTTTGGTGATAATGCAGACCATCCATTTTTTAGGTATCCCTAACACTAATGTTGGCATTTTCACTATGTCAACATTTTCCAGATTTTATTATTATCCTTTATTTATATGGCACCACAAGGGCTTTGCAGCTGCTTACGCAGTCCATAAACAGAATGAAGAAAGAATTGCCTCATAGTACAGGACATTGCAGGGCATGGACGTGGTATATAAACATTTCTGCAGCAGTCATAATACCCTAATAAGCAGCACCCAGGGGTTAGGTGCAATTGTGGGGCGGAGATGATGCTACGAGGGAAGGAAGAGCACATGAGGGAAGAGTGAGGGACCTGCACGTGACAGCTCATTTTGACTGCATACTTAGAATCCAGCGTTCTAATCAATCCTAAAGTGCCACAATCCAGTGAAAACCTGGCCTTTGTGTGAGGTCACTGAGCGACCCACAAGTGATTTGTGTGCACGTTACTTTAATATTGAATAAGATTTTAAACCTACCGGTAAATCTTTTTCTCCTAGTCTGTAGAGGATGCTGGGGACTCCGTAAGGACCATGGGGTATAGACGGGCTCCGCAGGAGACATGGTCACTTTAAGACCTTTAATGGGCGTGAACTGGCTCCTCCCTCTATGCCCCTCCTCCAGACTCCAGTTATAGGAACTGTGCCCAGAGGAGATGGACATTTCGAGGAAAAGGATTTTGTTAATCAAGGGTGAGACACATAACAGCTCACACCACAAACACACCGTACAACATGGTATATAAGTAAACCAGTTAACAGTATGAACAACAACAGAAAACAGCAAAAGCCTGATTTCAACAGTAACACAACCTGTGTGTAACCTTATCAATAACTATGTACAATTATTGCAGATTTCAGTCTGCACTGGGACGGGCGCCCAGCATCCTCTACGGACTAGGAGAAAAAGATTTACCGGTAGGTTTAAAATCTTATTTTCTCTTACGTCCTAGAGGATGCTGGGGACTCCGTAAGGACCATGGGGTTTATACCAATGCTCCAGACCGGGCGGGAGAGTGCGGATGACTCTGCAGCACCGATTGAGCAAACATGAGGTCCTCATCAGCCAGGGTATCAAACTTATAGAATTTTGCAAAAGTGTTTGAACCCGACCAAGTAGCCGCTCGGCAAAGCTGCAATGCCGAGACCCCTCGGGCAGCCGCCCAAGAAGAACCCACCTTCCTAGTGGAATGGGCCTTTACCGATTTTGGTAACGGCAATCCAGCCGTAGAATGAGCCTGCTGAATCGTGTTACAGATCCAGCGTTCAATAGTCTGCTTGGAAGCAGGCGCGCCAATCTTGTTGGCCGCATACAGGACAAACAGTGCCTCTATTTTCCTAATACGAGCCGTTCTGGCTACATAGATTTTTAAAGCCCTGACCACATCAAGGGACTTGTAATCCTCCAAGACATCTGTAGCCACCGGCACCACAATAGGTTGGTTCATATGAAACGACAAAACCACCTCGGGTAGAAATTGAGGACGAGTTCTCAATTCCGCTTTATCTACATGAAAACTCAGATAGGGGCTCTTGTGAGACAAAGCCGCCAATTCTGACACCTGCCTTGCCGAAGCCAAGGCCAATAACATGACCACTTTCCACGTGAGAAATTTCAAGTCAACAGTTTGAAGTGGTTCAAACCAGTGTGACTTAAGGAACTGTAACACCACGTTATGGTCCCACGGTGTCACTGGGGGCACAACAGGAGGTTGGATGTGCAGCACTCCCTTCACAAAAGTCTGCACTTCTGGAAGAGAAGACAATTCCTTCTGAAAGAATATTCATAAGGCCGAAATCTGCACCTTAATGGAGCCTAACTTCAGGCCCATATCCACTCCTGTCTGTAGAAAATGGAGAAAACGACCCAGCTGGAAATCCTCTGTAGGAGCATTCTTGGATTCACACCAAGACACATACTTCCTCCAGATACGGTGATAATGCTTCGCCGTTACCTCCTTCCTAGCTTTAAGTAGAGTAGGGATGACTTCCCCTGGAATACCTTTCCTAGCTAGGATCTGGTGTTCAACCGCCATGCCGTCAAACGTAATCGCGGTAAGTCCTGGAACACAAAGGGCCCCTGTTGTAACAGGTTCTCTCTGAGAGGAAGACGCCAAGGATCTTCCGTGTGTATTTCCTGAAGATCTGGATACCAGGCCCTTCGAGGCCAATCTGGAACAATGAGTATCGTATGAACCTTTGTTCTTCTTATGATTCTCAATATTTTTGAGATGAGTGGAAGTGGAGGGAACACATAGACCGCCTGATACATCCATGGTGTTACCAGCGCGTCCACCGCTATCGCCTGAGGGTCCCTTGACCTTGAACAATACGTCCGAAGCTTCTTGTTGAGGCGTGACGCCATCATGTCTATTTGAGGGAGTCCCCAGCAACTTGTCACTTCTGCAAAGACCTCTTGATGAAGTCCCCACTCTCCTGGATGGAGATCGTGTCTGCTGACGAAGTCTGCTTCCCAGTTGTCCACTCCTGGAATGAATACTGCTGACAGGGTGCTCACGTGATTTTCCGCCCAGCGAAGAATCCTGGTGGCCTCTGCCATTGCTGCTCTGCTCCTTGTTCCGCCTTGTCGGTTTACATGCGCCACGGCTGTGACGTTGTCTGACTGGATCAGAACCGGTAGGTTGCGAAGAAGATGCTCCGCCTGTCTCAGGCCGTTGTATATGGCCCTTAATTCCAGCACATTTATGTGCAGACAAGCCTCCTGGCTTGACCATATTCCCTGAAAGTTTATTCCCTATGTGACCGCTCCCCATCCTCGGAGGCTCGCGTCCGTGGTCAGAAGAACCCAATCCTGAATTCCGAACCTGCGACCCTCTAGAAGGTGAGGCCCCTGGAGCCACCACAGGAGAGAGATCCTGGCCCTGGGGGACAGGCATATCAACCGATGCATTTGGAGATGGGACCCTGACCACTTGTTCAGTAGGTCCCACTGAAAAGCTCTTGCATGAAAGCTGCCAAACGGAATGGCCTCGTAGGCCGCCACCATCTTTCCCAACACTCGAGTGCATTGATGAATCGATACTCTTTTTGGTTTTAGCAGATCCTTGACCATGTTCTCGATTTCCTGAGCTTTTTCCAGTGGAAGAAAAACCCTCTGTTTTTCTGTATCCAGAATCATGCCCAAGAACGACAGCCGAGTTGTCGGAACCAACTGCGACTTTTGCAAATTTAGAAGCCAGCCGTGTTGTTGTAGCACCCCCAGAGAGAGCTCCACGTTTTTCAGTAATTGTTCTCTTGATCTCGCTTTTATCAGGAGATCGTCCAAGTACGGGATAATTGTGACCCCCTGCTTGCGCAGGAGCACCATCATTTCTGCCATTACCTTGGTGAAATTCTCGGGGCCGTGGAAAGCCCAAACGGCAACGTCTGAAATTGATAATGACAATCCTGTACAGCGAATCTCAGGAACACCTGATGAGGAGGGTATATGGGGACATGAAGGTATGCATCCTTTATGTCTAGTGAGACCATAAAATCCCCCCTTCCTGTCCAGACTGGAGATGCCATCTTGAATTTGAATCTCCTCAAATATAGGTTTAGGGATTTTAGGTTTAGAATCGGTCTGACCGAGCCGTCCGGCTTCGGGGCCACGAATAGAGTTGAATAAAACCCCTTCCCCTGTTGTAACCGGGGAACCATGATAATCACTTGCTGTTGACACAGCTTTTGTATTGCCGTTGAAACTATTGTTCTCTCTGGGAGAGAAGCTGGTAAGGCCGATTTGAAAAATCGGTGCGGCGGGACGTCCTCGAACTCTAGTTTGTACCCTTGGGTCACAATTCCTAGCACCCAAGGATCCAGGTCCAACTGAACCCAGACCTGGCTGAAGAGGCGAAGACGTGCCCCCACCGGCGCGGACTCCCGCAGGGGAGCCCCAGCGTCATGCGGTGGATTTGGCAGAAGCCGGAGAGGACTTTTGCTCCTGGGAACTAGCCGTAGCTGGTGTTCTTTTCCCTCTTCCTCTACCTCTGGCGAGGAAAGATGATCTACGCCCCTTTCTAAATTTATGAGACCGAAAGGACTGCATCTAGTGCTGACGTGTTTTCTTTTGCTGTGGAGGAACAAAAGGCAAAAAGGAAGACTTACCCGCGGTAGCTGTGGAAACCAGGTCCGCGAGGCCCTCTCCAAACAACACTTCACCTTTGTAAGGCAGAGCCTCCATAAGTCTCTTGGAGTCAGCATCACCAGTCCATTGACGGGTCCACAGCGACCTCCTAGCTGAAATAGCCATTGCATTGGCCCTTGATCCCAAGAGCCAATATCCCTCGCAGCCTCCCTTAGGTATAACGCTCCGTCCTTGAAGTGACCCAAAGTTAACAGAACAGTATCCCTGTCGAGGGTGTCCACGTCAGATGACAAGTTATCTGCCCAACTTGCAATTGCACTACCCACCCATGCCGACGCAACTGCCGGTCTGAGGAGGGCTCCCGTAGTCACATAAATTGATTTTAAAGTGGTTTCCTGCTTACGGTCCACAGGATCCTTTAGGGTCGCCGTGTCCGGAGACGGTAGGGCCAGTGGCGTCAGAAGGTGGGTGCGGGGGGTGCGGCCCGCACCCAGGTGTCACCCACGGAAGGGGAGACACCAAGTGCTGGCTCTTCTGCAATGACAGGAGCCGAGTGCTGCAGTGTGATAATCCTCTGCAGCACTCGCTTCCTGTCACAGAAAAGGAGCCGCCACTGCACGCCGCCTAGTCTCCGGGGGCAGCCAGCATTTCCGAGGAAGCTGGATACACCCCCCGGAGTGAAGAAGAGGAGACCCGCAAGGCCATGCCCCTTTAAATTAGGCCACACCCCCTTCTCGGCCACCCGCGGCTCCTGCGGGGTGAGTGTGGGAAGAGGGGGGTGGGGGTGTTGTAATGCAGAGTGCGCACCGGGTGTACCCACACCTGGTGACGCCTCTGGGTAGGGCCATTTTTTTGGATAACCGCGTATCACTGACCTGGTTTGAGGAGGTTGTGGACTCGGGGTTTCTTCTGATGACCGGGAAGTGGAACCGCAACTGGGCCGCAGCAGAGATGGCCGGATGTAAGTCTTCCTCATGCAGGATCTGATCGGCGGACAGGAGGCACGTGCGGACGCTGAAGGTCTCCTGAAAGAGAGAACTTGACAGGTGCTGGTAAATCACGAAGGTGCTGGGAGGCACGGAGGTGCTTGGAGGCACGGAGGTACGAAGGTGCTGGAGGCACGGAGGTGCTTGGAGGCACGGAGGTGCTGGAGGCACGGAGGTGCTGGAGGCACGGAGGTGCTTGGAGGCACGGAGGTGTTG
This sequence comes from Pseudophryne corroboree, assembly GCF_028390025.1. Classification (NCBI taxonomy): domain Eukaryota; kingdom Metazoa; phylum Chordata; class Amphibia; order Anura; family Myobatrachidae; genus Pseudophryne; species Pseudophryne corroboree. Next base: position 8,010,655 of record NC_086451.1, read on the forward strand.
GAGGCACGGAGGTGCTTGGAGGCACGGAGGTGCTTGGAGGCACGGAAGTGCTCGGAGGCACGGAGGTGCTTGGGGGCACGGAGGTGCTTGGAGGCACGGATGTGTTGGAGGCACGGATGTGCTGGAGGCACGGAAGTGCTTGGAGGCACGGAAGTGTTTGGAGGCACGGAGGTGCTTGGAGGCACGGAGGTGCTGGAGGCACGGAGGTGCTTGGAGGCACGGAAGTGCTGGAGGCACGGAGGTGCTTGGAGGCACGGAGGTGCTGGAGGCACGGAAGTGCTTGGAGGCACGGAGGTGCTTGGAGGCACGGAGGTGCTGGAGGCACGGAGGTGCTTGGAGGCACGGAGGTGCTGGAGGCACGGAAGTGCTTGGAGGCACGGAAGTGCTTGGAGGCACGGAAGTGCTTGGAGGCACGGATGTGCTGGAGGCACGGAGCACTGGAGATCACAGGTACAGTTTGAACGATGATACTCAGGCGCCGGAGCACTGCCCGGCGTCTGAATTTAAACTTCCCGCCAGGGCCTGATTGGAGGACGGGCCGATGACGTCACCCGCAGCTCCCGAGGACGTCGGACGTGGAGGCCTGCTAGACGGAGCGCCAGACGCCAGGGACCCGCCAGCGAGGACGGCCGCACGGAGACCCAGCGCGCCCGGAGAGGTAAGTATGAAGACCGCGGTGCCGTGACAGTACCCCCTCCTCTAGGAGTGGCCCCTGGACACTTTCCCGGCTTCGTAGGATGTCTAGCATGGAAGATCCGGACTAGTCGAGGAGCCGAGACCTCAGAAGCCTTTATCCAACTTCTCTCCTCAGGACCATATCCTTTCCATTCCACCAGATATTGCAGATTCTTGTGAAGGTAATGCGAGTCTAGAATATTTTTGATCTCGAAGTCTGTTCCTGTTTCAGTCTCCACTGGGGTGGGGCTAGAGGTCTTTGAATGGAAACGATTAAGGACGAGAGGACGAAGAAGAGAAACATGGAAGGAGTTCGGTATACGTAGGTGTGAAGGTAAACCCAGCTTGCAGACCACAGGATTCAGGACTTGTAGCACAGGGTAAGGACCGATGAATCTTGGAGCAAACTTCATGGTGGGCACCTTCAACCGGAGATTACGTGTGGACAGCCATACCCTGTCGCCAACCTTGTATTGTGGAGCGGCTCGCCGTTTCTTATCCGCAAAGAACTTGTACCGGACTGAAACCTTCTTAAGATTAGCATGAACCTTACTCCAAATTTGTCTGTAGTGTAGTAGAGTGGACGTTACGGCTGGAACCTCTTCCATCGGAAGGCTTAGTAATTCTGGAACACTTGGATGGAACCCATAGTTGATGAAAAATGGAGATTCACCAGTGGAAGAATGAAACGAATGATTATGGGCAAACTCTGCCCAAGGTAACAACTCCACCCAGTTGTCCTGTGAAGGGGAGAGATAAAGACGGAGGAAAGTCTCTAGATCTTGATTGACTCGTTCCGTTTGTCCATTCGTTTGGGGATGATAAGCGGAGGAAAACTTAAGTTTAATCTGTAGAGTCGAACAGAGGGCTTTCCAAAACCTTGCGGTGAACTGTACCCCACGATCAGAGACTATTTCCTGTGGCAACCCATGCAATCGAAAATGTTCTTGGATGAACAGTAGAGCTAGTTTCGGGGCTGTTGGTAGACCAGTCAAAGGAACGAAGTGTGCCATCTTCGAAAAACGGTCGACGATTACCCAAACGGTGTTGCAACCCTTGGAATGGGGCAAGTCAGTGATGAAGTCCATGGAAATATGAGTCCAGGGTTTCATAGGAATGGACAGAGGACGAAGCAACCCAGCAGGAGGTAAACGGGGAGATTTATGCTGTGTACACTGGGGACAGGAATTAACGTAATCCTGTACATCCTTCCTCATGGAGTCCCACCAGTAAGATCTTTGCAGAAACTTGTACATCTTCTGGGCGCCGGGATGACCGGAGAATTTGGAGATATGGGCCCACTGAAGTATCCTCGACCGGAATTTGACCGGTACGGACATTCTTCCAGGAAGAGGACCTGGAGTAGTCGAGGCAGCAGAGACAGAAATTGGATTTAAAATTAAACTCCGTTCAAAGGAATCCTCATCATCTGTGGGAGTTTGTGAACGGGACAGTGCATCCGCTTTGGTATTGAAAGTCCCGGCTCGGTATTTGATAATGAAAGAAAATCGAGTGAAGAAGAGTGCCCATCTAGCTTGGCGAGGATTCAAACACTGTGCGGTTTTGATATACAACAAATTTTTGTGATCAGTGTAAATGGTAATCACATGTTTGGCCCCCTCTAAGAGATATCTCCACTCTTCCAAGGCAGATTTAATCGCCAAGAGTTCCTGGTCTCCAATAGTGTAATTCCGTTCAGCTGGAGAGAATTTACGAGAGTGAAAGCCGCACGGATGTAATTTCTTATCTGAGGCATACTGAGAGAGAACGGCCCAACTCCGACCGAGGATGCGTCGACTTCTAGGAAGAAAGGTTCCTCGAAATTTGGTTGTTGGAGTACTGGAGCGGACATAAAAGCTGATTTCAAGTGGGAAAAGGCCTCTATGGCTTCGGGAGACCACAACCCCGGGTTGGAACCCTTTCTTGTTAGGGCGGTAATGGGTGCAACAATGGTGGCGAAACCTCTAATGAACTTTCTATAATAGTTCGCAAAACCCAGGAACCTGTTAGGGTCTCCTGCCCTGTGCTGCCACGTCGTCATGGCAACCGGGAGACAAGTGCTAGTGGAGTAACCTGAGCGCAGCTGATACTCCGGTTCGGGTCTTTTGCTGTGCAGTGGTTATAGGCTCTGTGCACGGCAGGGGATCCGGTGCTGGTTTTTGTGCTCACAGTCTGTGAGGTCTGAGTGGGGCGTGGACAGCACCTGCTTTATAAGGCCTCTTTTCAGGGTAAGCAGATGCTGCTGAATCTTTGTTGGTTAGTCAGTTCATGAAAGTTAGCCAGTACTGTGTAGCTTTGTATTTGTTTGTTGCTTACTGCAAATAGGCCTGGGGATTTGGTATTACACTCTGCCAATCCAGACCTAGCAGTAAGACTGGAGTCAGTCGTTTAGCTTGCTGGGGTTCTGTTACTACTCTGTGAACTTAGCAAGTTTGCGGCTGTATTCTAAGACTTGCCTGTCTAATCCTGTCTCACTGTGCTAGGTGTCAGGGGTCAGTTTAGTGGCAGTAAGCTAAAACCTGTGCACTGCAAGTGAGAAATAGGATTGTGGAGACTCTCCTTGTGTCTATCATTCCATCTCTGACCAAGGAGTTTACTGCCACACCCGTTGGTAACCCTTTAGGGTTTTGCTGTTGCCCTTAGCAACAGCATTTCGGGTTCTCTACGTATTAAAACACAACATCTTGCTTTTTCCATCTGTGCAGTTCTAATACAAGGGAGATACCCAGTTCCTTAGCCTCTGGGCTTCTCTGTTCACTTTGTGTGTATTTTGTTACCCTATTACCTTCTGTGTACGTTATGTCATATTCCCCAGTTTGTCTGTGAGTCCATTTGTTTTGCATAACAGTTCAAACACCAGTACATTCCTGCAGACACTGGAGTGCATAACAGTTCTGACACCAGTACTTTCCTGCAGGCACTGGTGTGCATAACATATTCAGCAGCCTAATACTCCTGTTGAAATTTTTTGGGAATATGGAGCATACCCCTCAAAATACGTTGCAACAGGTGGTCGATCAGGTGCAGGTCCTGACTCGACAATTTAATGATTTGTCCATTAAAATGCACACCTCCCAGGCTGCTGGCGGAGCTCCCGCAGCAGCAGCACCTGCAGGGGTTAAGGAGCCGAAAGTAAATCTCCCGGATCGTTTTTCTGGAGATCGCTCGCAGTTCTTTTGTTTCAAGGAGAGCTGCAAGCTATACTTCCGGCTTAGGCCTCAGTCTTCTGGGTCGGAGATTCAGCGGGTGGGCATAGTGATTTCCTTGCTACAAGGAGACCCACAGGTCTGGGCATATGGGTTGCAGCCTGACTGTCCGTCGCTTAAAAGTGTTGATGCTTTTTTTACGGCACTGGGCATGTTGTATGATGACCCTGACAAGACGGCCTCAGCCGAGGCTCAGATTTCGATCCTTAAGCAAGGGCGAAGGCCAGTTGAGGTTTACTGTACGGAGTTTCGGAGGTTGGCCCATGATACCCAGTGGAATGACCCAGCCCTGAGACACCAGTACCGAAGAGGTCTTTCTAACCAGATAAAGGACCAACTGGTACAATATCCCTTGCCTGATAGCTTGGATCAGCTCATGCAGTTATCCATCCGGGTGGATAGACGGCTGAGAGAGCGTAGGCTTGAAAGGGAGACTGAGATTTCCTTCCTTCCCAAGGGAACCTCAGACTCTGAGGAATTTTCTGAGGAGCCTATGCAGATTGGGGCTACCCGCCTCTCCTCGCGTGAGAAGACGCGGAGGAGACAGCAGGGGTTGTGTTTGTACTGTGGGAATAAAGGTCATGTGGTAGTATCATGCCCAGAAAAGCCGGAAAACTTCAGGGCCTGAGGGTGATGGGAAATATCCTGTCAGGCCAGAAGTCAGAATTTCCCAAGAAGACTTTTATCATTCCGGTGACCTTGAAGATCCTCGGTCAAACTGTCAAGACTGAGGCCTTTGTGGACAGTGGGGCCGACGGGGTTTTTATGGACCGCCAATTCGCCCTGAAACACTCTGTTCCCTTAGTACCCTTGGCATCGGAAATTGAGATTTGTGGGTTAAACGGGGAACCATTATCCCAAGGTAAAATTACCTCTTGCACTAGCCAGATTTCTTTGTTTATTGGAGCCACACACTCTGAAAAATTGTCCTTTTATGTGACTGTCTGTACTTTTGGGAGAACTTGGCTAAGGGATTTATCAGACCTTCACAGTCTCCAGTTGGGTCGGGGTTCTTCTTCGTGGGTAAAAAGGACGGTTCGTTGCGACCCTGCATCGACTTCAGGGAATTGAACCGTATCACGATTAAAAACTCATACCCACTGCCTCTCATTTCGGTCTTGTTTGACCAGCTTCGTACTGCCACCATTTTTTCTAAGATTGACCTACGCGGTGCGTACAATCTAATCCGAATAAGAGAGGGGGATGAATGGAAGACTGCCTTTAATACCCACTCAGGGCATTATGAATATTTGGTGATGCCTTTTGGGCTCTGTAATGCCCCGGCAGTCTTCCAGGATTTCATGAATGATGTGCTCAGGGAATATTTGGATAGATTCTTAGTTGTATACTTAGATGACATCCTAATCTTCTCCCATTCCCTGGAGGAACATCGGAAGCATGTACGCTTAGTCCTCCAGAAACTCAGAGACCACCGGCTTGGGGCGAAGCTGGAGAAGTGCGAATTTGAAGTTCAGCAAATCGCATTTCTAGGATATATTATCTCCCCAGAAGGTTTCCAAATGGAGGGTTCCAAGGTACAGGCAGTCCTGGATTGGGTGCAGCCCACTAGTTTGAAGGCGCTTCAGCGTTTCCTGGGCTTTGCGAATTTTTATAGACGATTTATCGCTGGATTTTCGTCTATAGTGGCGCCCTTGGTGGCACTCACTAAGAAAGGGGCGGATGTTGCTCACTGGTCTTGTGAGGCTAAAGCGGCTTTTGCCCGTCTCAAAAGGGCATTTGTATCGGCCAAGGTGCTGCGACACCCAGATCCAGAGCGTCCTTTTGTGGTGGAGGTGGATGCCTCTGAGATGGGTATTGGGGCAGTGCTTTCTCAGATGGGAGTGTCTGATAATCGCCTTCATCCGTGTGCTTACTTTTCCCGTAAATTTTCGCCTGCCGAGATGAATTATGACGTGGGTAACCGGGAATTGTTGGCTATTAAGGATGCACTCGAGGAGTGGAGACACTGGCTTGAGGGGGCTAAGTTTGTGGTCTCAATTCTCACTGACCATAAGAATCTGGCATATTTAGAGTCAGCGAAGCGTCTCAATGCCAGGCAGGCACGATGGGCTTTGTTTTTTGCTCGCTTTAATTTTTTGATAACATATCGCCCTGGGTCAAAAAACATCAAGGCTGATGCGCTCTCGCGGAGTTTTGCTCCAATCCAGGAGACCACCGAGGAGCCGTTGCCCATTGTTTCCCCATCATGTATTAAAGTGGGCATTACCCAGGACCTCTTATCATTAGTCCTTAGAGCACAGGAGCAGGCTCCTCCAGACCTTCCGGTAGGTCTTTTGTTTGTGCCTCCTAGGTTAAGACAGCGAGTGTTCCTGGAATTCCATGCCAAGAAGTCGGCAGGTCACCCGGGTATTGCCAGAACTCGGGAGTTGCTATCTAGGGCGGTGTGGTGGCCCTCGGTGGCTAAGGATGTGGATCAGTGGGTTCGGGCATGTGACATCTGTGCCCGAAATAAGACTCCTAGAGGGGTTCCTGTTGGCCCATTACATCCACTCTCTATCCCTTCTAAGCCATGGACCCACATTTCAATGGATTTTGTGGTAGACTTGCCCAAATCCTCGGGGATGACAGCCATCTGGGTTGTCGTTGACAGGTTTTCGAAGATGGCGCACTTCGTTCCACTGGTTGGGCTGCCATCAGCCAGACGCCTGTCTGAATTATTTATGCTGCATGTTGTGCGTCTCCACGGGTTGCCACTTGATGTGGTCTCTGACCGCGGATCCCAGTTTGTGGCCAAATTCTGGAGGGCATTTTGTTCCGATCTCCAGATTTCTGTCAGCTTGTCGTCAGGCTACCATCCGCAGTCTAATGGGCAGACTGAAAGGGTGAACCAGTCCTTGGAGCAGGTCCTCAGGTGTTATGTCTCCAAGTGTCAGACTGACTGGGTTGCTCATCTGTCCATGGCGGAGTTTGCCTATAACAACGCGGCTCACTCTGCTACAGGGATCTCTCCCTTCCTTTGTGTGTATGGGCATCATCCTAAGGCCAATTCTTTTGACCCCCTGGACTCCACGCCTGGTGGTTCCTCTGTGGTTTCGGTCCTTAGAGGTATTTGGCGGAAAGTGAAGAAAGCCCTTGTGTCTGTGTCATTAGTGACCAAAAGGGTTTTTGATAAGCGGAAAAGACCCTGCAGCTTCAAATTAGGAGACTTCGTCTGGTTGTCTACCAAGAATTTGAAGTTGAGACAGCCATCTCATAAGTTAGGGCCCCGGTTCATCGGCCCTTATAAGATCACCAGGGTTATCAATCCGGTGGCATTTCAGTTAGATCTGCCCCGTTCTTTGGGTATCAATAAAACATTTCATTGTTCCCTTTTAAAACGGGCGATTAGTAATCCTTCTTCCAGTGGAAGACCTTCCCCTCTTCTGATACGTGGCCAGAGGGAGTTTGTTGTTGAAAGGATTCTTGACTCCAAGGTGGTTCGGGGTCGGCTGTCATTTTTGGTGCACTGGAAGGGGTATGGCCCGGAGGAGCGGTCGTGGGTGCGCAGTTGTGATCTTCATGCCCCCAGACTGATACGCTCTTTCTTCTCGCAGTTCCCCGATAAACCCGGTGGTAGGGGTTCTTTGACCCCTCGTCAGAGGGGGGGTACTGTTAGGGTCTCCTGCCCTGTGCTGCCACGTCGTCATGGCAACCGGGAGACAAGTGCTAGTGGAGTAACCTGAGCGCAGCTGATACTCCGGTTCGGGTCTTTTGCTGTGCAGTGGTTATAGGCTCTGTACACGGCAGGGGATCCGGTGCTGGTTTTTGTGCTCACAGTCTGTGAGGTCTGAGTGGGGCGTGGACAGCACCTGCTTTATAAGGCCTCTTTTCAGGGTAAGCAGATGCTGCTGAATCTTTGTTGGTTAGTCAGTTCATGAAAGTTAGCCAGTACTGTGTAGCTTTGTATTTGTTTGTTGCTTACTGCAAATAGGCCTGGGGATTTGGTATTACACTCTGCCAATCCAGACCTAGCAGTAAGACTGGAGTCAGTCGTTTAGCTTGCTGGGGTTCTGTTACTACTCTGTGAACTTAGCAAGTTTGCGGCTGTATTCTAAGACTTGCCTGTCTAATCCTGTCTCACTGTGCTAGGTGTCAGGGGTCAGTTTAGTGGCAGTAAGCTAAAACCTGTGCACTGCAAGTGAGAAATAGGATTGTGGAGACTCTCCTTGTGTCTATCATTCCATCTCTGACCAAGGAGTTTACTGCCACACCCGTTGGTAACCCTTTAGGGTTTTGCTGTTGCCCTTAGCAACAGCATTTCGGGTTCTCTACGTATTAAAACACAACATCTTGCTTTTTCCATCTGTGCAGTTCTAATACAAGGGAGATACCCAGTTCCTTAGCCTCTGGGCTTCTCTGTTCACTTTGTGTGTATTTTGTTACCCTATTACCTTCTGTGTACGTTATGTCATATTCCCCAGTTTGTCTGTGAGTCCATTTGTTTTGCATAACAGTTCAAACACCAGTACATTCCTGCAGACACTGGAGTGCATAACAGTTCTGACACCAGTACTTTCCTGCAGGCACTGGTGTGCATAACAGAACCTTTGTATTGCTTTCAAGGAGAGTGGCTGTGCCCAGTCCCGAATGGCAGAGAGTTTCTCCGGATCCATGCGAAGCTCCTTCCCCGAGATAATATAACCGAGGAACGGTATTGATGTTACTTCAAATGTACACTTGGACATCTTGGCATAGAGATGATTCTCACGTAGACGGCGGAGTACCTCTTTGACTTGTAATCTGTGTTCAGCAAGGTCTTTTGAAAAAATCAGGATGTCATCCAAATACACCACGACACTTAGGTATAACATGTCTCGGAATATTTCGTTGACGAATCCCTGGAAGACAGCAGGAGCATTGCTAAGACCGAACGGCATCACCAGGTACTCATAATGCCCATCCCGGGTATTGAAGGCGGTCTTCCATTCATCTCCCTCTCTGATGTGTATAAGGTTATAGGCCCCCATCAAATCGAGCTTGGAAAAAACATGGGCACCACGAACTCTATCAAATAACTCTGTGATTAGAGGCAAGGGGTATTTATTTTTGATGGTAATATCATTTAAGCCGCGGTAGTCGATACATGGTCTTAACCCTCCGTCCTTTTTTTTCACGAAGAAAAAGCCCGCTCCAGCCGGGGAAGTAGAGGGGCGGATGAATCCCTTGTGAAGATTGGTTTTGATATAGTCAGACATAGCCTGTGTCTCTGGGAGAGACAGAGGATAAATGCGACCCCGAGGCGGCATTTTTCCAGGGATAAGGTCAATGGGGCAGTCCCAAGCTCTATGGGGTGGTAACTGGTCGGCTGCTTGTTTCCGAAAACACATCTCTAAATTCTTGGTATGCCTCTGGAATAGGTTCCTCCTCCGCCTTAGAAGAAACATGAAGCGGACAAACAGGGGTGAGACAGTTAACGTGACAAAAAGAACCCCAAGACCGAATCTGTGCGGTCTTCCAATCGATATGGGGATTGTGACTTTTGAGCCAAGGTATTCCGAGAACCAGATCGTGATGCATTTCCGGGATCACCAGGAACTCCAAGTATTCTTGATGTAGAGCCCCGACCTGTAGTTTAACTGGAACCGTGCGTTCTGTTATGATACCCTTGGATATCCTAGTACCATTGATGGCTGTCAAGGAAATAGGCCGTTCGATGGACCGTACTTCCAAATTCAGGCTTTGAACACAGAGGGAAGAAACGAAATTCCCCGCAGCTCCAGAGTCCAACAGGGCTTCAAAAGACTTGGAAGTGGCCTTGGTGATTAACGTTACAGGAAGCAAACAGTCCGAAGTGGGAGAAGATTTGGTCGTAACCCCCAACTTGACTCCTCCGGAACAAGCTAGGCCTTCTCGTTTCCCGGACGGGATTTGCAGGACTTGATGAAGTGACCCGCAGCTCCGCAGTACAGGCAGAGCTTACCCTCATGACGACGTTGCCGCTCCTCCGGGGACAATCGGGATCGGTTAATCTGCATGGGTTCGTCTGGACTTGGACCCACCGCTTGCCTTGCAGGAGGAAGCCGGAACCTAGAACGATCCGATCGACTACGTTCTCCTCCATGTTCCTGCATCCGGAGATCTACCTTGACACAGAGGGAGATCAATTCCTCTAAAGAACCCGGAAGCTCTCGAGTGACCAACTCGTCCTTCAGGCGATCAGAAAGACCGTTCCAGAAAGCAGCTCTCAGAGCCTCATTATTCCAACGAAGTTCAGAGGCAATGGTTTGGAAATGAACCACATACTGACCCACGAATCGGGAGCCTTGACAGATGCGGAGTAAGTCAGAAGAGGCCGAGGTCATCCTGCCGGGCTCGTCAAAAATTAGTCGAAAAGACGTGATGAATTCGGAGTAATTGGAAACCAGTGAATCAGAACGTTCCCATAATGGAGACACCCAGTCCAAGGCAGATCCTTGCAGCAGAGAAATAATATATGCTACCTTGGACCGGTCTGTAGGAAAGTTGTGAGCTAGTAGCTCGAAATGTACCTCGCATTGGTTTACGAAACCACGACAATTCTTAGGATTCCCATTGTAACGGGATGGCGTAGGCAGCTGAAGGCGCGGAGTGGCACCGGCCGATGGTTGGACATTGCTGGAGGTGGCAAGTGGTGCAGCTACCGGAACTGGTGCCGGAATTACTGAGGCTAGAGACGCCTGAATCTGATCCAGACGTCCGGACAACTCCTGGAGGTACTGCATCACCTGACCTTGTGCCGCTTCCTGACTTTGTACACGGGAAGCCAGGTCCTGGATGGCACTTGAGTCCGTGTTCCGATTCCCCGGGTCCATGGGGCCTGAGTATACTATCACTGACCTGGTTTGAGGAGGTTGTGGACTCGGGGTTTCTTCCGATGACCGGGAAGTGGAACCGCAACTGGGCCGCAGCAGAGATGGCCGGATGTAAGTCTTCCTCATGCAGGATCTGATCGGCGGACAGGAGGCACGTGCGGACGCTGAAGGTCTCCTGAAAGAGAGAATTTGACAGGTGCTGGTAAATCACGAAGGTGCTGGGAGGCACGGAGGTGCTGGAGGCACGGAGGTGCTTGGAGGCACGGAGGTGTTGGAGGCACGGAGGTGCTTGGAGGCACGGAGGTGCTGGAGGCACGGAAGTGCTTGGAGGCACGGAGGTGCTTGGGGGCACGGAGGTGCCTGGAGGCACGGATGTGCTGGAGGCACGGAGGTGCTTGGAGGCACGGAAGTGCTTGGAGGCACGGATGTGCTGGAGGCACGGAGCACTAGAGATCACAGGTACAGTTTGAACGATGATACTCAGGCGCCGGAGCACTGCCCGGCGTCTGAATTTAAACTTCCCGCCAGGGCCTGATTGGAGGATGGGCCGATAACGTCACCCGCAGCTCCCGAGGACGTCGGACGTGGAGGCCTGCTAGACGGAGCGCCGGACGCCGGGGACCCGCCAGCGAGGACGGCCGCACGGAGACCCAGCGCGCCCGGAGAGGTAAGTATGAAGACCGCGGCGCCGTGACACCGCGTCAAGGCTTTATCCACCGAGGGAGAGGATTCCCACCGTAACCTGTCCTGTGAGGGGAAAGGATACGCCATAATAATTCTCTTGGGAACCTGCAGCCTCTTGTCTGGAGTTTCCCAAGCCTTTTCAAATAGAGCGTTCAGTTCATGAGATGGGGGAAACGTTACCTCACGTTTCTTCTCTTTAAACACACAGACCCTTGTGTCAGGGATAGAAGGGTCCTCTGTGATATGTAATACATCCCTTATTGCTACAATCATGTACTGAATACTCTTGGCCACCCGTGGGTGTAATCTCGCCTCATCATAGTCGACACTGGAGTCGGAATCCGTGTCGGTATCAGTGTCTGCTATCTGGGTAAAGGGACGTTTCTGTGACCATGATGGGTTCTGAGACACAGCAATATCCATGGATTGACTCCATGCTTGGTTCTAAGACTCAGCTTTGTCCAATCTTTTATGCAATAACGCCACACTTGCATTCAAAACACATGTCTACCCAATCAGCAGTGCAGACGCAGTCACTATCACATTTTGCTCCTCTTCCTCCCTCGAATAGCCTTCCGCCTCAGACATGTCGACATACACGTACTGACACCCCCACACACACTGAATTATAGGGGACAGACCCACAAGGAGGTCCTTTGGAGAGACAGAGAGGAAGTTTGCCAGCTCACACCCAACGCCGCCACAGTCTGAAATATAACAATACCCCAGACCTGTATAGCGCGTTTTTATATATAAAATATATATATATTAAATCGGCACCAAATATTGTGCCCCCCTCGTTTTGCACCCTGTTACTTATAGATATCAGGGCAGGGTCCGGGAGGAGCGTCTCTGCAGCCAAGCTGTGGAGAAAATGGCGCTGGTTAGAGCTGAGGGACGAAGCCCTGCCCCCTCGACGGCGGGCTTCGGTCCTGCTAATATTTATACTGGCGGGGGTTTTAAATACCCTGCAATGCAGTGTATATAGCTTGCCAGTCGTTTTTATAAGGTAATCTTTGCTGGCCAGGGCGCCCCCCCTGCGCCCTGCACCCTTGCAGTGCCTCATGTGTGTGTGGGAGCAATGGCGTGCAGCGCGACCGCTGCGCGGTACCTTCCGAAGCTCTGATGTCTTATGCCGCCTGTGAAGTCTTCTTTCTTCCTATACTCACCCGGCTTCTATCTTCCGGCTCTGTGAGGAGGACGGCGGCGCGGCTCCGGGAACAAACAGCTAGACGACACCAGTGTTCAGACCCTCTGGAGCTAATGGTGTCCAGTAGCCTAAGAAGCAGAGCCTATCAGTCCAGGAAAGTGGGTCTACTTCTCTCCCCTCAGTCCCACGAAGCAGGGAGTCTGCTGCCAGCAGTTCTCCCTGAACATAAAAAACCTAACAAAGTCTATTTTCTAGAGAAACTCGGTAGAGCTCCCCTAGTGTGTGACCAGTCTCCTCTGGGCACAGAATCTAGCTGAAGTCTGGAGGAGGGGCATAGAGGGAGGAGCCAGTTCACGCCCATTAAAGGTCTTAAAGTGCCCATGTCTCCTGCGGAGCCCGTCTATACCCCATGGTCCTTACGGAGTCCCCAGCATCCTCTAGGACGTAAGAGAAAGTCCTTTCCCCAATGGTCCCGTGTGGCACAAACTGGTCACACCTAGGGAGTTCTGTCTACAAGGCTGTGTTTTGTTTTAGTTAAGAAGCAGCATCTGCAGATGAGCACAAGCAGAGCCGTCTTTTCGTATGGGCTCAATGGGCTCTTGCTCAAGGGCCCCAGGAGTATAAGGCTGATAGCTGAGGGTCCCCTCTTTCCAGGGGTACCAGATTTGTTAAAATCGGCCCTGGGAAACCGGAGATATCTGACTTGAAAGCAGTGGTCCCCATCCAAGCCTGTTAATTACTCTTCACAGCCAGATATCTCGGGTTCTGTCTGTCTTAAGAGTTTTTTTAAGGGTATACTCCAAAAGCTGGGACTCTCCCCTTTCGATGGACACTGGCAGCTTGTCTCTACTATGCCCAGAACCAGAGATATCAGCATTCCAGCAGCAGGTCCCTGCTCCAGCTCCACACGCCTAATATGCAGTTTTAGATTTTCGTTGGTGAATTGCTCTGGCTCCTGAACTCTGATCTCCAAGTCCTCAGAACCTTCTGAAAGGTCGGACTCTCTAGTTTTGTATCCCATTCAAGGCTAAAAAATATATTTTCAGGAACTTGATATATCTGCAGTTAAGCAAGCTGTCCTCCCACCGGAAAATTATAAATAATAAGCCCACTCCACTATCCACCCCTCCCCTATGTATTAAACACCCCCTACCACCCTGGAAGTCATGTAGCGGGGCCCCTTCATTCATCCCAATGCCCCCTTCTACAGTTTAGCCCCATCTGTGCAGTAAAGGAGTAATTAGCAGAAATTACTGCTCCAGGTCCTACATGCTGAGCGGAAGATAAAACACCCCCTACCACCCGTGGGACATCAAAGCTGCCACTGACAGCACCCCCCACCCCTACCGCTGGAGGATGGGTAGGGAACTCAGTGTACTGCTGTGCCCAGGGGCCTACACTGCTGTTAAGACGGCCCTGAGCACAAGCCTGGGCGAGTTCACTCCTGAACAGTGGAACTGAAAGCTAATAGGGAAGCCGTAAGTGGGGTTATGGCTGTGTTATCATAGTGACCCTTTACTGTAATGGGCAAATGGAAAGTCCTATCACGCAATAATGGACACTGGGCCTAATTCAGACCTGATCGCATGCTAGATTTTTTCACTGCGCTGCGATCAGGTCAGAACTGTGCATGCGTATTCACCGCAATGCGCAGGCGCGTTTTACGGGTACAAAGCGGATCATTGCGGAGTGATGGATTTAACGAAGAATCCATTTGCACAGCCGATCGCAAGGAGATTGACAGGAAGAAGGCGTTTGTGGGTGGCAAGTGACCGTTTTCTGGGAGTGTTTAGAAAAACGCAGGCGTGTCCAGGCATTTGCAGAGCAAGTGTCTGACGTCAATTCCGGCCCCGGACAGGCTGAAGTGATCGCAGCGGCTGAGTAAGTTGTGGGCAACTCAGAAACAGCACAAAACTTTTTTTGTACCGCTCGGCTGCACATGTGATCACACACTTGCAAAGCGAACATACACTCCCCTATAGGCGGCGACTATCTGATCGCAGCGCTGCAAAATATAGCTAGCGAGCGATCAGGTCTGAATTAGGCCGAAAAGCTGAAATAAGTTGGATTGTAGAAGTAGAAGTAGGATGGTCCTAAAACAGTAGTAGGTGGGTCCCATAGTAGAAGTAGGTTCATTATAAAGCAGAAGTTGGCCTTATAGTAGAAGTAGGCTCATCCAAAAGCAGGAGATTGGTCTTATAGAAGTGGGTTGGTCCTATTCTAGAGTAGGTTGCTCCCATAGTAGAGTAGGTTGCTCCCACAGTAGAAGTAGAAGTGGGTTGCTCTCATAGTAGAGTAGGTTGATCCCATAGTAGAAATAGGTTGCGCCTATAGTAGAAGTGGGTTGCTCCCATGGTAGAAGTGGGTTGCTCCCATAGTAGAGTAGGTTGCACCCATAGTAGAGTAGGTTGTTCCCATAGTAGAGTAGGTTGCACCCATAGTAGAGTAGGTTGCTCCCATAGTAGAGTAGGTTGCACCCATAGTAGAGTAGGTTGTTCCCATAGTAGAAGTGGGTTGCTCCCATAGTAGAGTAGTAGTAGAAGTGGGTTGGTCCCATAGTAGAGTAGGTTGGTCCCATAGTAGAGTAGGTTGGTCCCATAGTAGAAGTGGGTTGGTCCCATAGTAGAGTAGGTTGCTCCCATAGTAGAAGTGGGTTGCTCCCATAGTAGAGTAGTAGTAGAAGTGGGTTGCTCACATAGTAGAGTAGGTTGGTCCCATAGTAGAGTAGGTTGGTCCCATAGTAGTAGTGGGTTGGTCCCATAGTAGAGTAGGTTGGTCCCATAGTAGAGTAAGTTGGTCCCATAGTAGAAGTGGGTTGCTCCCATAGTAGAAGTGAGTTGCTCCCATAGTAGAAGTGGGTTGCTCCCATAGTAGAAGTGGGTTTCTCCCATAGTAGAGTAGGTTGGTCCCATAGTAGAGTAGGTTGGTCCCATAGTAGAGTAGGTTAGTCCCATAGTAGAAGTGGGTTGCTCCCATAGTAGAAGTGGGTTGCTCCCATAGTAGAGTAGTAGTAGAAGTGGGTTGCTCACATAGTAGAGTAGGTTGGTCCCATAGTAGAGTAGGTTGGTCCCATAGTAGTAGTGGGTTGGTCCCATAGTAGAGTAGGTTGGTCCCATAGTAGAGTAAGTTGGTCCCATAGTAGAAGTGGGTTGCTCCCATAGTAGAAGTGAGTTGCTCCCATAGTAGAAGTGGGTTGCTCCCATAGTAGAAGTGGGTTTCTCCCATAGTAGAGTAGGTTGGTCCCATAGTAGAGTAGGTTGGTCCCATAGTAGAGTAGGTTAGTCCCATAGTAGAAGTGGGTTGCTCCCATAGTAGAAGTGGGTTGCTCCCATAGTAGAGTAGGTTGGACCCATAGTAGAAGTGGGTTGCTCCCATAGTAGAAGTGGGTTGCTCCCATAGTAGAATAGGTTGGTCCCATAGTACAGTAGGTTGCTCCCATAGTAGAAGTGGGTTGCTCCCATAGTTGAGTAGGTTGGTCCCATAGTAGAAGTGGGTTGCTCCCACAGTAGAGTAGGTTGGCCTCCTTAGTAGAAGTGGGTTGGCTTTCTTAGTAGAAGCAGGTTGGTCCTCTACCATAGTAGAAGTGGGGTTCATTCTATAATAGAAATGGCTTGGTCCGATAGTGGAACTGGGATAGTCTTATAGCAGAACTGGGTTGGTATTATAGCAGAAGTGGGTTGGTTCTATAGCAGAAGTGGGTTGGTCCTATAGCAGAAGTGGGTTGGTATTATAGCAGAACTGGGTTGGTATTATAGCAGAAGTGGGTTGGTATTATTGTAGAAGTGGATTGGTCCTATAGCAGAAGTGGGTTGGTCCTATAGTAGAAGTGGGTTGGTATTATAGCAGAAGTGGGTTGGTATTATACAGTTGGTCCCATAGCAGAAGTGGGTTGGTCTTATTGCAGGAATGAGTTGGTCCCATAGCAGAAGAGGTTGTCCTATAGCAGAACTGGGTTGGTTTTATACGGTTGGTCCCATAGCAGAAGTGGGTTGGTCCCATAGCAGAAGTGGGTTGGTTCTATAGCAGAAGTGAGTTGGTCCTATAGCAGAAGTGGGTTGGTCCTATAGCAGGTCAGTTGGTCCTATAGTAGGAGTAGGTTGGACTTGATGTGACTTTTTACTCTTTCCAATACGTGCATGTAACGTAATATTAGCAAAGCCATGACATGCAGGTGCAGACAGGTTTCCATTTCCAGGTCTGTGCATTTAGGGGACACACAAATTTGGCGGGGTGCCCTTTTTTTTATAACAGAACTTTTCTGCCACTCTAATGAGCTTACGTTAGGCATTCTCAACACGTAACTTTAAAACGTAATAAAACAGAGGCTGCAGGAAAATAAAGTGTTTATGCGTAGATGGAATCACCGCCTGAAGTTTGTCAGCCTAAGCGATTTGCTGTCTCGGCCGCAGCACCGGAGGAAAACACTCATTATCAGGGCAGATCCAATTTATCAATTTCTGCTGGAAAACCAAATCTGTGCAAATGTCCCATCTAAGAGGGATTTAATTTGTGGACAGGAGCAGGGTCCCTGCATTATTGAGACGTCAGTCACTGTGTTCATTAGCTGGGAACGGAGACAAGGACATCTGTGGGGCAGTGAGCACCGCACTACTACAGAGACGCAGAGAGTTCAGCACTAATTCATTTCTCCTGGTTTGATCTGCAGAGTTTTAACTCTCAATGACCAGTCTTCATGTGACTGCAGACGATTCAGGGGTTCCACAAAATACTTTTGTGGATGCACATTGCATTATGGGTTTTATTCCGAGTTGTTCGCTCGCTAGCAGTTTTTAGCAGCCGTGCAAACGCTAAGCCGCCGCCCACTGGGAAGTGCGAACGAAAAAAGGATCGCAGAGCGGCTACAAAATAATTTTGTGCAGTTTCAGAGTAGCTCCAGACCTACTCAGCGCTTGCGATCACTTCAGACTATTCAGTTCCTGTTTTGACGTCACGAACACGCCCTGCGTTTCGCCCAGCCACGCCTGCGTTTTCCATGGCACGCCTGCGTTTTTCCGCACACTCCCTGAAAGCGGTCAGTTGACACCCAGAAACGCCCTCTTCCTCTGCGGCCAGCAGTGCGGCTGAAAAGCTTCGCTAGACCTTGTGTGATACTACATCGTTCGTTGTAATAGTACGACGCGCGTGCGCATTGCGCCGCATACGCATGCGCAGAAGTGCCTTTTTTTGCCTGATCACTGCGCTGCGACCGAAATCTGCTAGCGAACAACTCGGAATGACCCCCTATGTTTGCACTGCCGTAACATCTGAGCTGAGTGTATGTGACTATGACCAATTACGGGCAATTCGGAGTTGTACAAACGACGTGTTTGGCCCTCGCTGGTGATATCGCACGTCGGACTTGCGTGCAGGTCTTACGGAGGATGTCGCTGAGGACGCGCAGGATAGTATATACACAATGGGGCTAATTAAGGTCGCATCACAAGCACGATGCGACCGCAAATACAGCGACAGGACCCGCATACGCAGGTCCCATCCTCATGCGCCCGCATTTAATGCGGGTGACCCGCAGTAATTACGAACGCCTCTGCCTGATTGACAGGGCAGAGGAATTCACCGGGCGGCAATGCTAAATTTTCTAGGCAGAAACGGAGCATTGCGGGGGCGGCGCTTAACTAATGGCGGCGCGCATGGGGGAGTGTCACCGGCGTTTTCGAGGCGGCACTTAACTAATGGGGCATGGTGGCGCACACGCAGCCTCCTCAAACTAAAAAATGGTGGCAGATCTCCTGCCGTCGCAGCCAGGCTGCGCCGGCAGGAGGCATCTACAATTTCAGCGATCACGCTGTAATTGCAGCACGATCGCAATTTCAGCGTGATCGCAGTGAGTGGGTGGTGGGCTGCGTGCTGGGCGCCTTGACCTGCGATGGAAGGCCCCCAGCATGCCATTGAAAGGATTGCAAATCCTGATAAAAAGCAGAATGTGCGATCCTTGCTGAATAACCCACAATGGACGATATCGTGAACGATGTGCCAATATGATCCTAGTGTGTAGGCACCTTAAGACCCGCCACGTGCCTTGATAAGTAGAACAGAGGGGGTCATTCCGAGTAGTTCACTCGTTGCCGATTTTCGCAATGGAGCGATTAATGCGAAAATGCGCATGCGCATGGTACGCAGTGCGCAGTGCGCATGCGCTAAGTATTTTAGCTCAAAACTTAGTAGATTTACTCATGGCAGAACGAAGAATTTTTATCGTTGAAGTGATCGGCGTGTGATTGACAGGAAGTGGGTGTTTCTGGGCGGATACTCAGCGTTTTCACGGCGTTTGCGGAAAAATGCAGGCGTGCCAGGGAAAAACGCGGGAGTGGCTGGAGAAACGGGGGAGTGTCTGGGCGAACGCTGGGTGTGTTTGTGACGTCAAACCAGGAACGAAAAGGACTGAGCTGGTCGCAATGGCTGAGTAAGTCTGGAGCTACTCAGAAACTGCGGGGTAATCGTTACGAGAAAATTAGCAAATCCTTTGTTCGCAATTCTGCTAAGCTAAAATACACTCCCAGTAGGCGGCGGCTTAGCGTGTGCAATGCTGCTAAAAGCAGCTAGCGAGCGAACAACTCGGAATCACCCCCAGAATACTTGCAACAGATGTTTGGGAGAGGAGTTGGGCGATGTTCCTAGAGCAGCACGGAGCGATGCAAAACAATACTCTATTTTATAGGCCAAAATTATTCCTGTGGACAACGGGCGGAGACGCAGTAATGTAGGGGTGTGTAAGATACTGAAAGTGGTAGGAGGGTCACTTTTGCACCATTATTATTGTTCTTTATTTATATGGCACCACAAGGGATCTGCAGCGCCCATTACACAGTACATAATCAATTGAGCAAACAAGAAAACAGCACTTAAAGTTCAAGACAATATAGGACAGGTATAGAAAACCCGGGGTCAGGGGTCATCACAGGGAGTAAGGAGTATAAGATAGTGTAAGTAAGAAAAGACACATGAGGAAGGAGGGCCCTGCTCTTGCCAGCTTACCATGCGCCTCTATCTATGCTGAGCCAATGGGCACATTGCTGAGGCGTCCCTCGGTAGCGGGCAGGCACCTCCGATGAGCACTGGCAGTGTGCAGCACCAACATTCACCAGGGTGCAGCCTACCCAGACCACTGGGGACCAGTGACTATGTGATTTCCCTTGAACTCCTCGGAGCCCAGAACCACCGATATTGACTATATTTACTTGCGAATTTGACTATGGGGGTCATTCCGAGTTGATCGCTCGCTAGCAGTTTTTAGCAGCTGTGCAAACGCTATGCCGCCGCCCCCACTTGGGAGTGGCTTAGCTGAAGTGCGAACGCATGTGCAGCCGCGCTCTACAAAACCAGTTTGTGCAGTTTGAGTAGCTCTGAGCCTACTCAGCGCTTGCGATCACTTCAGCCTATTCCTGTCCGGATTTGATGTCATACACACGCCCAGCGAACGCCCAGCCACGCCTGCATTTTTTCTGGCATGCCTGCGCTTTTGCAAACACTCCCTGAAAACGGTCAGTTCACACCCAGAAACGCCCCCTTCCTGTCAATTTTCTTGCGCCCGCCAGTGCGAAGGAAAACTTTGCTAGAACCGGAGCACAACCACAAAGAGCTTTGTACCCGTACGTCGCGCGTGCGCATTGCGGCCTATACGCATGCGCAGAAATGCCATTTTTTCACCTGATTGCTGCACTGCGAAAATCGGCAACGAGCAATCAACTCGGAATGACCCCCAATATACAATTTTGACTATACTAGAATGTACACAATATAGTCAAAATTGAATTGCCTACACAGTCTCTTTTTTAATGTGATACTGACCTCATGGGAGCGCGCATCGGTATCGTAACTTTTCTTACGATTTTGACTATATAACCAAATCGTATGCACACATCGCTCCCAAACACTGGAAAACAAACAAAAATGGTCGTTCAGACAAATTGGTTGAATCACGGATGTAAGCAATATGTCTGAACGACCATTTTTGTCTGTTTTAAAGTGTTTGGGAGCAAATGGTCGATTGTCATTTGCTCCCAGACATTACCAGATTTTCATTTCAGCCAGCCAGATTGTACAGATGATCTGGCAGATAACTGTATAGTGTATAGAGGCAAGTGATTTTTGCAGCCCTGCGATCGGATAGTCGCCACCTACGGGGGGTATTTTAGCTGTGCAAGTGTGCGGCCGCATGTGTAGCAGAGCTGCAAAAACAAATTTTGTACGGTCTCTGCGCAGCCCAGAACTTACTCAGCCGCTGTGATCACTTCAGGCTGTTCAGGACCAGATTTGACGTCAGACATCCGCCCTGCAAACGCTTGGACACGCCTGCGTATTTCCAGACACTCCCTGAAAACGGTCAGTTGCCACCCACAAACGCCTTCTTCCTGTCAATCTCCTTGCGATCGACCGTGCGAATGGATCATTCGCACAAACCCATCGCTGAGCGGCGATCCGCTTTGTAGCTGTGCAACGTGCCTGCGCATTGCGGTGCATACGCAGTTTGTGTCTGATCGCCCGCTGTGCGAAAACACACAGCAGTGATCAGGTCTGAATCGACCCCTTAGTGCTCAGGGCACCCTAATAGCCCAGGTTATAAGAGTATCCAAGCTTGTGCACAGATGGTATTATAAAACTGTCTCAGTTACTAATGAAGCTAACTGTTCCTATGCATGGATAGCCTTAAAACCTGGCCTGTTAGGGTGCTTTGAGGACCAGGTTTGGGAAAGTCTGGCTAAGGGGGTACGTGCTAAGAAATAAATGTCCTCTTTACAGGAAACTTACTCAGAGATCAGTGACTCACAGTGGTGTAAGTGAGTGATGTAGACAGAACCATTAACTGTGCCGGAATGATTATGTGATGTATCCATCTAATAGACTGCCTTCCGTTACCCACTGCACTGACTTATCTTTCCCAGATGTTTGCTTTGTAAGATATATATATATTTTTTGAGTTATAAGTCTTTGGCCGTCTCTTGCTATAATGTAGCTACTTACTGCATACATAATGAAAACCAAATATTACATTTCCAGGAACGATACAATGGGGGTAATTCCAAGTTGATCGCAGCAGGATTTTTGTTAGCAGTTGGGCAAAACCATGTGCACTGCAGGGGGGGCAGATGTAACATGTGCAGAGAGAGTTAGATTTGGGTGTGGTGTGTTCAATCTGCAATCTAATTTGCAGTGTAAAAATAAAGCAGCCAGTATTTACCCTGCACAGAAACACTATAACCCACCCAAATCTAACTCTTTCTGCACATGTTATATCTGCCTCCCCTGCAGTGCACATGGGCCCTCATTCCGAGTTGTTCGCTCGCAAGCTGCTTTTAGCAGAGTTACACACGCTAAGCCTCCGCCTACTGGGAGTGAATCTTAGCTTATCAAAATTGCGAACGAAAGATTAGCAAAATTGCGAATAGACACTTCTTAGCAGTTTCTGAGTAGCTCCAGACTTACTCGGCAACTGCGATCAGTTCAGTCAGTTTCGTTCCTGGTTTGACGTCACAAACGCTCCCAGCGTTCGGCCAGACACTCCTCCGTTTCTCCAGCAACTCCCGCGTTTTCCCCAGAAACGGTAGCGTTTTTTCGCACACACCCATAAAACGGCCAGTTTCCGCCCAGAAACACCCACTTCCTGTCAATCACATTACGATCACCAGAACGAAGAAAAAACCTTGTAATGCCGTGAGTAAAATACCTAACTGCATAGCAAATTTACTTGGCGCAGTCGCAGTGCGAACATTGCGCATGCGCATTAGCGACTAATCGCTCCGTTGCGAGAAAAATATAACGAACGAACAACTCGGAATGACCCCCATGGTTTTGCCCAACTGCTAACAAAAATCCTGCTGCGATCAACTCAGAATTACCCCCAATGTTTCGATTCCTCTGCTGCAACTAGCGTCGGCCATGTTGGCAAAGACCACGTCACTCACTTTTTCATCTATAAACAAATAAAGGACGTTCTGATTATGGGGGTAATTCCAAGTTGGTCGCAGCAGGAAATTTTTTAGCAGTTGGGCAAAACCATGTGCACTGCAGGGGAGGCAGATATAACGTGCAGAGAGAGTTAGATTTGAGTGGGTGATATTGTTTCTGTGCAGGGTAAATACTGGCTGCTTTATTTTTACACTGCAATTTAGATTGCAGATTGAACACACCCCACCCAAATCTATCTCTCTCTGCACATGTTATATCTGCACTGCACTGCACATGGTTTTGCCCAATTGCGAAAAAATTTCCTGCTGCGATCAACTTGGAATTACCCCCTATGTTTTCTTCCATAGAGGTATTCCTTTTTCAGTGACTTCTCATAGTGAACAGACATTGCCAGCAATATGGCAGCACACCATGAGCAACTTCTAAAGATTATTTGAATGGACGGAATTAGGGAAAGGATGCCAATACCTCCCTCTTTCTGTAGACGTCTCCAGCAGAACTGGAAGTTCTAGGCTCGTTGGAGGGTTCGGGGGTATACTTTCAGGAATAGATCCATCTTTCTCTTATGATAATGATTGTATTGATATTAGATATTCGAAAGCAACAATGTCGACTCTGCATTTCCGTCATCCGGCGAAGTGTAGACATGGGGGCACTAGTGTCATCAGCCCCTTGCCACCTCTGTAAACACTGCGTGGCAAGGGTGTGATGTCATCAATTGCTCATAGCTCCAGGCATCCATTGTTCGTGGAGGTGGGTGAGGTCACGTGGTATGACTGGGCACGCTATGCCATCAGGTCCTGCCCGCCTCCTGTTTCTACCTCGCCCACACATCCTCCTATAAGCCAGTTAGTGAAGTGAAGTGTTTGTGAGAAGGGCTGATCCGGAGTGTGGATTCTCCTACACTCACTCATAATCCCAGCCCTGCTTTACTAAACCAGCCTTGGGTAATGACCATTGTGAGGTCTATGTACTAAGCCCTGTAGAGAGATAAAGTGCAGACAGATAAACTAACAACCAACCAACCAACCAACCAGCTCCTGACATTTTATAGACTATGGGGTCTATGTACTAAGCTACAGTACCAGCTCCTGTCATTTTATAGACTACGGGGTCTATGTACTAAGCTACAGTACCACTCCTGTCATTTTATAGACTATGGGGTCTATGTACTAAGCTACAGTACCAGCTCCTGTCATTTTATAGACTATGGGGTCTATGTACTAAGCTACAGTACCAGCTCCTGTCATTTTATAGACTATGGGGTCTATGTACTAAGCTACAGTACCAGCTCCTGACATTTTATAGACTATGGGGGTCTATGTACTAAGCTACAGTACCAGCTCCTGTCATTTTATGGACTATGGGGTCTATGTACTAAGCTACAGCACCAGCTCCTGTCATTTTATGGACTATGGGGTCTATGTACTACACTACCGGCTCCTGACGTTCTGTAACACGGCAGTTAGGAGCTGATTGGTTGGGTATCCGGACTTTAGGTCGACAACCATTAGGCTGACATGGAAAAGGTTGACATGAGTTTTTCACTTTATTTTCCATTTTTTGAACTTTTTCATACTTTACGATCTACGTGGACTACAATTGGGAACGGTAACCTGTAGCGGAGCGAGGCACCTTTCCCGAAGCTCACTCGCCATGCGAGGGGACGCGGTGCACTAATTGGGGTTCCCGGTCACTTTACGAAGAAAATGTTACCCAATTTTTTTTTAAACTCACGTCGACCTTTTTCCATGTCGCCCTAATGGACACGACGACCCATTTCCTGCGTCGACCAATAGCCGTCGACCTAATGTGTGTCGACATAGACACTGTCGACCCTGAGTCCCATACCCATTGGTTGGTACTTTATCTCTCTCCAAGGATTAGTAAATAGATCAGAGTCTCTCCTGGCGTGCTGGGACAATGATGACCCAGAGAGACACATCACCCAGTGAGTGGCAGAGCCCTTGGTGTCATCATTCGGCACCTGGCTAATGAAACTCTTACTCAAGAAATTGACACAGACATGATTTGGGTCCAGGGCTAAGAAAGGGGTGAGAAGTTCTGAGTGACAGCTGGAAGAGTCTCCACTGGGGCAGGGAAATGCGGCGCCCACAGTCCGTGCACCCTATGCCCAGCCACTGAGAGGGCAATGGGCCTGGGATTAGGTATAACCTGGGCTTGAGCTTGCATCTATCCAGTGTGTCAGCCCCAGAAGCTGGTGGATCATCTGGCTTTTGGTCTTGACTATGGCTCTGCTCCTGGGGACTTTTATTTTGGAAAGCTGCCTCCCTGGCGTATTCTGCAGAGTGACCATCAGGTGGCGACCTCGCACCAGTTATGTGGGATTCTGTCTCCTGGCTCTGGGGCCTGTATTCTGGGATAATGAGAGCTGTATACTGCAGGCTCCTGCCTGATCATTCACATGATGGAACTCCCCTCTGGAGTCTTTATGTCCCCAGCCTGTGTCATTTGTCAGAGGCTTGGTCTGCGAGTTGCCAGACCTGGCACCAATGCGTAGCTATTGTATCCCTGTGGTTTGCAGCATTCAGTGCAGGTCTGAGTGAGCCCCAGCTCCATAACGCTGTGTGACATCCACACCCAGCCATCTCACACACCAGGAAACAACACGAGGGCCCCCATTCACAAACGTGCTCCATGCACAGCAGACAGCGGCTTGTCTTCCAGGTGCAAACTTGCCCTGCGCCCTGGGGAGACGCCGCCGCAGACCAGGAGCAGAGGTGGCACCAGTCTGCACAGCGAGGCACAGACATTGCTCAGCATGGACCACCGACTGACACGGTTCTGCTTCTCCGCCAATACTAGCACCTAGCTCTACAGACCCGATGCGGAAGCGCCTGGACAAAGTGGGGCGACCCAGAACTTTATGCAGCCGACACAGCATTCTGCACAGTTTGCACATGAAGTTCCCCACATTTGTATCACACGTTGCGCCTGACGTAGAGTAGAACTTTGCCAAAAATGTTCCCGCATTGCACGCAGGGAGAAAAACGTGTATTTGCGCCACTATGCAAAGCTGTACGCATGTCAGCAAGCGCATCGCCCCTATCCGAACGCTTAGCCTGATAGCCGTCATCATCGTCATTAGGGCGCACTTGGATCAGCTTCTACTGTACTTGCTGCAGAAGATCCATCTGACAACACGCGTCACGCTTCCACCGACTCCGCACCGTCCGCCATTCCGTATCTGACCTTTGCCTATGTGACAACGCACCGTTATAGCCCAATTACAGGATACGCAGTTGCAATTGGATACGTGATTAAAATGCGCAGAAATCTACATTGCCCTTACTTGTGCATACGCTCAGTCAGATCTGGATCAATAGATCGACAATGTTTAGGTTGAGTCATTAGGTCAACAATGAATGGTCAACACGCATTCGGTCGACAGGTACGAAAGATCGACAGCGGTCAAGGTCGACAGGAAATTGTCCACACGTTTTTTGGGTTATTTTGTGCCAAATCTTGGATTTTTCCTGTTATCTGGCCGCCATTTGACGCTCGCCAAGCTCCGCTTCTCTCGCCGCAGGTGACTATTCCCAACAGATATTCACGTGGATAGTAAATCAAGCAGGTGTTGAAAAAAACATGTGTAAACCACTTGAAACCTGTTGACCATTTTGATGACGACCTTTTGAACATGTCGACCTTAAGCACTGTGACCTTTCATCTTTTGACCTTTAGTGTCTGTTGACCTATACATCTGAATAACCGCTCAGTCACACTGGTGGAGGCATCCAGCTCTGTAACACTGACACGTGTGCCAGATATACATCAGGATCAACAAGTGTGTAGTACGCAATATTACAGCGTAGAAGTGCGACATAACAGTGCTGCTAGACAATTGTGAAACGTGCCTGTTTATTCACAGTATAACACTGTACAGCGTAGAAGTGCGACATAACAGTGCTGCTAGACAATTGTGAAACGTGCCTGTTTATTCACAGTATAACACTGTACAGCGTAGAAGTGCGACATAACAGTGCTGCTAGACAATTGTGAAACGTGCCTGTTTATTCACAGTATAACACTGTACAGCGTAGAAGTGCGTCATAACAGTGCTGCTAGACAATTGTGAAACGTGCCTGTTTATTCACAGTATAACACTGTACAGCGTAGAAGTGCGACATAACAGTGCTGCTAGACAATTGTGAAACGTGCCTGTTTATTCACAGTATAACACTGTACAGCGTAGAAGTGCGACATAACAGTGCTGCTAGACAATTGTGAAACGTGCCTGTTTATTCACAGTATAACACTGTACAGCGTAGAAGTGCGACATAACAGTGCTGCTAGACAATTGTGAAACGTGCCTGTTTATTTACAGTATAACACTGTACAGCGTAGAAGTGCGACATAACAGTGCTGCTAGACAATTGTGTAACGTGCCTGTTTATTCACAGTATAACACTGTACAGCGTAGAAGTGCGACATAACAGTGCTGCTAGACAATTGTGAAACGTGCCTGTTTATTCACAGTATAACACTGTACAGCGTAGAAGTGCGACATAACAGTGCTGCTAGACAATTGTGAAACGTGCCTGTTTATTCACAGTATAACACTGTAATGAAGTGTTCAGCATTGAGTAGATTGTCAGCTCCTAGTACACACAGTACAGTGTCCCTAACTAATCCGTAGGGTCATCCTTCCAGATCCTCTATGTTCTATACCGTCACAGCGGCGTCTTTTCCCTTTTCCGACACTCTATGTTAATGAGCCGTAAGTGGGCGTGGTTTAGATGCAGCAAAAAAAATCACTTTAATAGGATACAATTAGTATGTTCATTATTTGTCTATTGCAGAATATGACTCTGGGCCTAATTCAGACTGATCGCAGCAGCAAACTTTTTCTCTAAGGGGCAAAACCATGGGGGTCATTCCGACCCGATCGCTCGTTGCAGTTTGTCGCAGCGCAGCGATCGGGTCGGAACTGCGCCGGCGCCGCAGTGCACCGGTGCATGGCAGCCGTCGTTGCCTAGCGATCTCCTCTGAGGCAGAGGCGGTTGCAGGGCGGGAGGGGGCTGGACGGCGGCATTAAGCCGCCGTTTAGTGGGAGCGGTCCGGCCAACGCAGGCATGGCTGGACCGTTGGGGGGGGGGAGGCGGGCCGCGGGCGGCTGTGTGATGTCACGCGCAGTCGCTGCGGGCCGGGGAGCGATGAGTTGCTCCCGGCCAGCACACTAAAGCTGCGCTGGTCGGGAGCTACTCTTGAAGTGCAAAGGCATCGCCGCTGTGCAATGCTTTTGCACTTCTGCGGGGGGGCCGGCACTGACATGCGGGGCGGACTAGCCCTGTGCTGGGCGTCGCCCCGCATGTCAGTGTGAATGATCGTAGCTGTGCTAAATTTAGCACAGCTACGATCAACTCGGAATGACCCCCCCATGTGCAGTGCAGGGAGGGCAAATGTAATATGTGCAGAGTTAGATTTGGGTGGGGGGTGTTCAAACTGAAATCTAAATTGCAGTGTAAAAATAAAGCAGCCAGTATTTACCCCGCACAGAAATAAAATAACTAGAGATGTGCGGGTTCGGATTTATCCGGATCTGAAAACAGCATTTTATTGGCTCTCAGATGTTTTATTGGCTCTCAGATGTGTTTTGGTTAGCCAATAAGAAAAATCCGGATAAATCCGAACTTGCATTAATTCTTGCGTTACGAACCGAGTAAATCTGAACCCGCACATCTCTAAATATAACCCACCCAAATCTAACTCTCTCTGCACATGTTACATCTGCCCCACCTGCAGTGCACATGGTTTTGCCCTTTAGAGAAAGAGTTTGCTGTTGTGATCAGGTCTGAATTAGGCCCTCTGTCTGAAGAGGACAGAAAAGGATTACACAAGTGACTACCCGGGGTAGGAGGGGGATGATCATTAAGAACAACCCCCTGTCCTTCATACGTACACACACTATTGTTCCCAGATTCACCCAAATGAAAAAAAGCGCAGGTTTTGGAATCTGTTCCCACTAGATAACCTGGAAACGGAAACACGTAACCACCGAGCCGGCTCATAGCCAGTACATGGCAGTGTGTGACCATAGTCTCTGATTGTGGTGTGAGACTGGTGCTGGATCCCAGTGTTATTACCGCTTAAGGCACTGAATTCGGTAGTCTTGTGTCCCTCCTATTTTATACACGGTTATTCTCTGACTCTGTCTGTACAGGGGGACCCTGAAGCTGCAGGGTAGATGATGACATTTAGGTGCAGTTATTACACTGACGCGGGGTCTTATGAAATGCTTCGTATGACAGGACAGAGCAGACGATGAGCTGGTCACTTGCGATACCTGGACGTCTCGTGTCCTCAGCTCACCTGCAGTAATCTGTCTTCTCTACAGGGATTCCCAGCGGCCTTCGCTCCAACCAATCACCTCTCCAGCCTCTCAGTATCGACCTGTGCTAAAGGAGACAGAAATGACCGGCCTGCATTAATGCTGTGGGCTGTAACAGACTTCTGGCAACATTTGTAGTATATAGGCGGCTGCGTTCCAGCCATTCTTTCTATATAAACCAGCCTGGCAGAGAGAATAGAATGCTATAGGCACACAGACACATCTTATTAATCACTGCTAATCTCACCGCACTTCCCCCTAGCAGGACTCAGGACCAGAGTAAGACTCCACGGGCAGTCAGTGCGCTGGTTTTTCCAAACACACCCAGAAAACGTCTGGTTTCCGCCCAGAAACGTCAGCTTCCTGTCCGTCACACAGCGGCTGAGTTGCGATTAGGATCCGTTCGCATTTTCAGTCATTAATTTACACGCACATGCGCCGTGCCAACACAACACATGGGCAGTCGTTACATGATCGCTCGATTTGCGTTTACCTAAAATAGCGATCAAACCTCAATTAGTCCCTTTGTCGTTTGCAGACTGCGCACTTCTAACCGAAATTTTATGACAGTGGCAGAATATATACGGGCTCATTCAGAGATGTGCGCAAAATGTTCCGCGGATGAATGTGTGATTTCTGGCACTGCGAATCCTCTGTGGCCGAGGGTAACTAGGCTACGTGTTCCGAGGGCGCATAGTTAGCATTCCGGGTGTGTCTCTTACACCAGATACTGGGCTGGTGCAAATGCGCCCTGATATAGTGATGGCTACTTCAACAAGCGGATGGGTGGGAGAATACGGTTCTGCATACAGACTCTCCGCATTACGCAATACGGTCGCACTTGCATGAAACTCTGACCCGGCCCCATACACTAGGAATGGAACTGCTAGGACGACGGACAATTCCCTCTGCTCTGCGACTGGTGAGATACTGGGGGTCATTCAGACCTGAGCGCACGCTAGCTTTTTTTGCAGAGCTGCGATCAGGTCAGAACTGCGCATTGCGCAGGCACGTTGCACGGGTACAAAGCGGATCGTTGCTGTGCGATGGCTTTTACAAAGAATCCATTTGCACGGCCGATCGCAAGGAGAGTGACAGGAAGAAGGCGTTTGTGGGAGGCAACTGACCGTTTTCTGGGAGTGTTTGTAAAAACGCAGGCGTGTCCAAGCGTTTGCAGGGCGGGTGTCTGACGTCAATTCCGGGCCCAGACAGGCTGAAGTGATCGCAGCGGCTAAGTTCTGGGCAACTCAGAAACTGCACAAAGTTTTTTTTACCGTTCGGCTGCACATGCGATCGCACACTTGCAAAGCAAAATTACACTCCCCTGTAGGCGGCGACTATCTGATCGCAGCGCTGCAAAAAATAGCTAGCGAGCTATCAGGTCTGAATGACCCTGACTGTGCAAACAAATGCGCAATGAAATAGGCTGGCGCTATATTCATAAAGTTAATAGTACTACAAATATTATGCCCGGCGCAGGATAAGCAGCCGCCATCTTCCCGGAGACCGCGTCTGATAGAGATCTCCTCTGAATTGTATAAGATTATATGGGATACATAACATTCCGAACACTGTCGGTATTCCAGCGTCGGCATTCCGCCTGCCGAACGCTGGTAACCTGAATGGATCTTGATTATGTCTCGTGTCCTTACTTAATTCGCATGCATTTTGTTCTGCTCCGTCGAATAAATAATTGAATCGTATTTTATACCACGCTTCTTTGACAGCGATATTCTATACAATGTATCGCGGCAGGAACACCTGACAACGGATGTATCCTCCTTTTAAAAAATTGGTTTCATTTATCCACGCTGCATAGGCATAAATCAGGGCAGCGGTAGCATTTCTATACATGGTGGTAATATAAGGGAGCCCATCTCCCTCTATAACATCATTTCGGTATTGCCTGGCATTACTGTCTCAGGCGGAAATATTGTATTAATATAAAATGTTAATTTATGTTCGTGAGTTTGTTTCCCTGTGATTTATGAACACTGCTGGGACTAGCTGCACTGATAAATAATGTAGGGACATTTTATCTTGCAGAAAATCCAATTACAGTATTATCTCTAGAACGCTGGACTTCCTGAAGCCGTGCGTCAGCCGCAGTCTGTACCAACTTCCTGTTTATATACTGCGCTTATAACGTGTACAGTCCGGAATGCTGTTAACTGCTAGAAATAAGTACTAGGGCCGCTGCGTTAGTTGTGGGTGACCTTACCCCGTCTTGTCCTCAGGAGGTGAATATACAGTTGTGCTCATAAGTTTACATACCCTAGCAGAATTTGTGATTTTCTGGCCATTTGTGAGAGAATATGAATGATAACTCACAAACTTTTCTTTCACTCATGGTTAGTGGTTGGGTGAAGCCATTTATTGTCAGACAACTGTGTTTAGTCTTTTTAAATCATAATGACAACAGAAACTACCCAAATGACCCTGATCAAAAGTTTACATACCTCCTCTCCAAATGTAACGTTTATGGTTGTGGCCAAAAAGTTCAATTTTGGTCTCATCACTCCAAATGACTTTGTTTCAGAAGTTTTGAGGCTTGTCTCTGTGCTGTTTGGAGTATACTTTTCACTCAGTGTGCATTAGGGAACACAAATTGTTTTTTCTTACTCAGAATTAACCCTCCTATTTAGCACCTGAGTGACATCACAATCTGATTGAGCAGCTTACCAATATATGTGCATTGTATTTAGAGAGGCATGGATGGGTCAGCATTAGGAGGGATTGCTGACTCCAGAGTGCCATTGGAGAAGTTAGGGGTGTCTCCAGGTAAGCTGGCTCTCAGATGCTGTAGGAGCCAT
Source organism: Pseudophryne corroboree (assembly GCF_028390025.1). Taxonomy (NCBI): domain Eukaryota; kingdom Metazoa; phylum Chordata; class Amphibia; order Anura; family Myobatrachidae; genus Pseudophryne; species Pseudophryne corroboree. The sequence continues at coordinate 8,042,250 of NC_086451.1, forward strand.
TATCATGTGGCCTTACACTGGGCATTCAGACCCAGACATATATGTAATTATTTATGGGGTGGGTTTGGGGTGCGGTGGCCCCTATGTCGGTATGGCTGGGCGGCTTCAGGTCGGCACACCCTAACACTTTATTAACACTTATGATTTTCCCTATCACTTTGTATATATTTTTGTATTATTTTAATCACACTTCACTTACATAGCACTTATGTGCTTCTTATTAACCCTTATTAATTTTCACCTGTGTGCTGACCTGGGGTAGCCGACCTGTGCCGACGTGATGGGGTCCCGCACCCCGGACCCATACCGAGTATTAGGGACCCCCAGAAAAGGAGACGCCTTGCCGATCGGCCTGGGAGTTTAACCCTATATCTGCAGATATACGCAACTACGATCTCCGTATTATATGATTATTATGTAGTATTACTTTTCACTCAGTGTGCACTAGGGAACACAAACTGTTTGGAGTATTGTAAGCGGGATGCTTTGTGGCATTTGCGTAGTAATGGCTTTCTTATGGCGACTGGACCATGCAGCCCATTTTTCTTCAAATGCCTCCTTATTGTGCATCTTGAAACAACCACACCACTTTTTTTTCCAGAGAGTCCTGTATTTCAGCTGAAGTTATTTGTGGATTTTTCTTTGCATCCCGAACAATTTTCCTGGCAGTTGTGGCTGAAATTTTTGTTGGTCTACCTGACTGTGATTTGGTTTCCACAGAATCCCTCATTTTCCACTTCTTAATTAGAGTTTGAACACTGCTGATTGGCATTCTCAATTGCTTGGATATCTTTTTATATCCCTTTCCTGTTTTATACAGTTCAATTACCTTTTCCCGCAGATCCTTTGACAATTCTTTTGCTTTCCCCATGACTCAGAATCCAGACACGTCAGTGCAGCACTGGATGAAAGATGCAAGGGTCTTTCAGGAGTCCAGAAACTCACTGACCTTTTATACACACACACTGATTACAAGCAAACAGATCACAGGTGAGGATGGTTACCTTTAGTAGCCATTCAAACCCGTTTGTGTCAACTTGTGTGCATGTTATCAGGCCAAAATCTCCAGGGTATGTAAACTTTTGATCAGGGTCATTTGGGTAGTTTTTGTTGTCATTATGATTTAAAAAGAGTAAACACAGATGTTTGACAATAAATGGCTTCACCCAACCACTAACCATGAGTGAAAGAAAAGTTTGTGAGTTATCATTCATATTCTCTGACAAATGGCCAGAAAATCACAAATTCTGCTAGGGTATGAAAACTAATGAGCACAACTGTAGATTCTTTAGGGTAGGGTTGTTTAGTGTGCTCGCTGAGGGGAAAGCCTTCTGGTAATTGTTCCATAAGAGCGCCATAATCCCCAATGTATTCTTGTTATAACATTACTACTTTTACCCAACTGTTTTCCAAAACTGGTCTAGGACTAAACTTTTGACCAGTGTTTGCCAAACCCAGTCCTTGTGGCACACTCAGAGTCCAGACATTAAGGATATCCGCTGCTTTAGCACAGGTGGGTGAATCAAACTGGCTGATAATAATGAATCCATCTGTGATCAGGCATGGAGAGCCTAAATACCTGGCCTGCGATTGTGCCATGAGGACCAGGTTTGGAAAAGCACTGTTCTATACCCGAGAAAACCGTCAATGACGCACAAGTCTCACGCCTCATGTTATGCGAGTCTCCCCTAGAGTGTAAGCTCCTAGGAGCAGTGTTCTCCTCCGTCCTGTTCTGACATCCCTCATCTCTAGAACTTCATTGACAGTCTCCACCTACTCCGTGGCCATTTAGCCCAGAATTCCTCTCGCTCATCACTGTTCATCTCATCCACCGGATCTACTCCTGCTAATCGTGCCATCACTATTGAAGACAAGTTCCAGCCTCTGCCTCACTCAGCGTGCTTCCCAGCTGTATTGTGGGGGTAATTCAGAGTTGATCGCAGCAGCAAATTTGTTAGCAGTTGGGCAAAACCATGTGCACTGCAGGTGGGGCAGATGTAACATGTGCAGAGAGAGTTAGATGTGGGTGGGGTGTGTTCAATCTGCAATCTAAATTGCAGTGTAAAAATAAAGCAGACAGTATTTACCATGGCCCTCATTCCGAGTTGTTCGCTCGGTAAAAATCTTCGCATCGCAGCGATTTTCCGCTTAATGCGCAATATTCGCACTGCGACTGCGCCAAGTAAATTTGCTTTGCACTTAGTAAATTTACTCACGGCTTTTTCGTCGTTCTGGCTATCGTAATGTGATTGACAGGAAATGGGTGTTACTGGGCGGAAACAGGCCGTTTTATGGGCGTGTGGGTAAAAACGCTACCGTTTCCGGAAAAAACGCAGGAGTGGCCGGAGAAACGGAGGAGTGTCTGGGCGAACGCTGGGTGTGTTTGTGACGTCAAACCAGGAACGACAAGCAGTGAAATGATCGCAGATGCCGAGTAAGTCTGGAGCTACTCAGAAACTGCTACGAGGTGTGTAATCGCAATATTGCGAATACATCGTTCGCATTTTTAAGATGCTAAGATTCACTCCCAGTAGGCGGCGGCTTAGCATGAGCAAATCTGCTAAAATCCGCTTGCGAGCGACCAACTCGGAATGAGGGCCCATGCACAGAAACAAAATAACCCACTGCAATTTAGATTGCAGATTGAACACACCCCACCCACATCTAACTCTCTCTGCACATGTTACATCTGCCCCACCTGCAGTGCACATGGTTTTACCCAACTGCTAACAAATTTTCTGCTTGTGGTGCTAATGTTTACTTGTGCTGTTTATGTTCTAGCTACTGTAATGTAATGTTCTGTGTACACAGTACTGTCCTACTGTTGCCAGATGTACGGCACAGCGGACCACTTCTGGCACCTTATAAATAAAATATAATAATAATAAATAAAAAATGGAAGAGTTTGCGATATTGCTCTATTTGTATGCGATCCTATACTCTGTAACAATTGTTTTCCACAATTCGTGCTATGTGATATTTGTATCTGTAAAAAAATTTCAAGAAAAAACAATTTGCAAAAAATAAAACAAAAAAACAACACAAGAAGGTTTATTTTATCTCCTTTGGTGTTAGGAGACATTTGTCTTATGTTTGTACAAAGTAGTGATGAAGGTGACCAGGCTAGATGCACTGCTGACGCACCCAACACCACTCTCCCAGAATTAGTTCCGCTAGAGTAGTGTGGGGAAACGCGTGAGGAAAGAAGAGGGGAGGGTGGCTGAGAGGGCTATATAATAAAATAGGGGAAAAGGTGTAAATGTGCATCCAAACCCCCTACAGATGAGAGGTAGGAGGGCGATCCGCTCTCAGGGAAAGAAAAGTATCCATCAAGTCGCTAGCCAAAGGTCCTTTGTGGCTCTTAGCAGTCAAATAAGATGCTACAATGTTTGTAACATAGTAACATAGGGCCTAATTCTGAGTTGATCGCAGCAGGACATTTTTTAGCAATTGGGCAAAACCATGTGCACTGCAGGGGAGGCAGATATAAAATTTGCAGAGAGAGTTAGATTTGGGTGTGGTGTGTTCAATCTGCAATCTAATTTGCAGTGTAAAAATAAAGCAGCCAGTATTTACCCTGAACAGAAACAAAATAACCCACCCAAATCTAACTCTCTCTGCACATGTTATATCTGCCTCCCCTGCAGTGCACATGGTTTTGCCCAACTGCTAAAAAATTTCCTGCTGCGATCAACTTGGAATTACCCCCATAGTTTCTGCGGTTGAAAAAAAGACAATTTATCCATCCAGTTCAACCTATTTGTGTTCTCCTACGCTGTATTATTTTTAGGACTAATTTTGTCTGTTGCTAATGTCAGCCGTTGTGTTTATTCCTCTTTTTCTTTTTAATTAATAACTATAGTGCGTGACTACGCACCATAACCCTGTATATCCATATCCATTAGGTACTTATCTAGACCATTCTTAAAAGTGTTGACAGAGTCCGCCATTACTACTCTCTCTGGCAGGGAATTCCAAACACATAAGGGCCCTCATTCCGAGTTGTTCACTCGCAAGCTGCTTTTAGCAGCATTGCACACGCTAAGCCGCCGCCTACTGGGAGTGAATCTTAGCTTATCAAAATTGCGAACGAAAGATTCTCAAAATTGCGAATAGAAATTTCTAAGCAGTTTCTGAGTAGCTCCACACTTACTCGGCATCTGCGATCAGTTCAGTCAGTTTCGTTCCTGGTATGACGTCACAAACACACCCAGCGTTCGCCCAGACACTCCTCCGTTTCTTCAGCCACTCCCGCGTTTTTCCCAGAAACGGCAGCGTTTTTTCACACACACCCATAAAACGGTCAGTTTCCGCCCAGAAACACCCACTTCCTGTCAATCACATTACGATCACCAGAACGAAGAAAAAACCTCGTAATGCCGTGAGTAAAATACCTAACTGCATAGCAAATTTACTTGGCGCAGTCGCAGTGCGAACATTGCGCATGCGCAGTTTGCGTAAAATCGCTGCGATGCGATGAAAAAGAACGAGCGAACAACTCGGAATGAGGGCCTTTGTCCTTACTGTGAAGAAACCTTTATGTCTGTGTGCAAAATCTCCTCTCCTCCAACCTAAGCGGATGACCACGTGTCCTCTGCGTTGATCTTACCAAAAACACATACTCCGTAAGCTCTGTATATTGTCCCCGTATTTATTTGTAGATGTTGATCATGTCCCCTCTTAGTCTCCTCTTTTCCAGTGTAAACATGCCTAGCCTTGCAAGCCTTTCCTCGTATTCCAGCATCTCCATCCCCTTAATTAGTTTGATAGCCGGCCTCTGAACCTTTTCTAGTTCCAGGAAATCCTTTTTGTAGTATGGTGCCAAAAATTGTGCACAGTGGGGGTAATTCTGAGATGATCGCAGCAGCAAGAAAGTTAGCAATTGGGCAAAACCATGGTGGTCATTCCAAGTTGTTCGCTCGCAAGCTGCTTTTAGCAGCTTTGCACACGCTAAGCCGCCACCTACTGGGAGTGAATCTTAGCTTATCAAAATTGCGAACGAAAGATTCGCAATATTGCGAAAAGACTTCTCTGTGCAGTTTCTGAGTAGCTCCAGACTTACTCTTCCAGTGCGATCAGTTCAGTGCTTGTCGTTCCTGGTTTGACGTCACAAACACTCCCAGCGTTCGCTCAGACACTCCTCCGTTTCTCCAGCCACTCCCGCGTTTTTCCCAGAAACGGTAGCGTTTTTTCAAACACACCCATAAAACGGCCAGTTTCCGCCCAGAAACACCCACTTCCTGTCAATCACACTCCGATCTCCAGAACGAAGAAAAAACCTCGTAATGCCGTGAGTAAAATACCTAACTGCATAGCAAATTTACTTGGCGCAGTCGCAGTGCGAACATTGCGCATGCGCAATTAGCGGAAAATCGCTGCAATGCGAAGAAAATTACCGAGCGAACAACTCGGAATGACCACCCATGTGCACTGCAGGGGAGGCAGATATAACATGTGCAGAGAGAGTTAGATTTGGCTGGGTTATTTTATTTCTGTGCAGGGTAAATACTGGCTGCTTTATTTTTACACTGCAAATTAGATTGCAGATTAAACACACCACACCCAAATCTAACTCTCTCTGCACATGTTAAATCTGCCTCCCCTGCAGTGCACATGGTTTTGCCCAACTGCTAACAAAATTCCTGCTGCGATCAACTTGGAATTACCCCCAGTATTCGAGTTGTGGCCTCACTAGGGATTTATATAATGGGAGTATAACACTCTCACCCCTTGCATCAATTCCCCGCTTTATACGTTTGGGTGTAGTTATACAGCTTAGAAGGGTAAAATGAGATAGCAGTCAGGTGACTCTGAAGAACATTATTAATACCATGAATCAGCTAACACGCATCCAGTCAGATTGTATTTAAATAAGGACATTGCTACAGATATGGATATATCACTTGGGAGGAATTGAATTCCTTGTGGTAGCTACAAAGCACCTCCGGAGCTGTTGGTCAAAGGGAATTCATGATCAGCATCTTTGCCGTCTTTCTCCGCACCCCATAAAGGTGCGTAAGGTAAATGAAAGAATCTACCATAACAGACTGCAATGTGCGCAGCCGGACCCTGCGGTGATTTCTGCCGGCAGATCACTCCAAAATGAATTCTCCCCATGGAACAGCTAGGCGAGTACCTAATTATATACCATATATCCAGCAAGGTGAATCTGCCTGGCCTTATAGAGCGGTAATTATGAGCTGGCTTTTCCCATACTGCAGCAATGAGACGCATAACATCGAATCAGTGTCATAGCGCGCAGGACTGTCGGCTTCCATTACTATACACAGAAAGTGGTTCTACCGCTCCTACTGTCTTTAGGCAATTACTGCGTCCGCTTCAGATAAACAGTAAGCAGTATAACATACCCAGCTAGGGGAATCCGCAGAACGTTACTAATATAAGCAAGAGTCGACTAACAAATCACATTTCCAATTCTCCAATATTCAGGCTATAAGGGGTAAATTAATGAAAGATCGATGTTGCTCAGGTCAACATCGCACATCTGCTAAATTTTTATTTTTTAATCGATTTTAAAAATGTTTTTAAAAAAAATAGGTGTTAGTAAATGTGTGATTTTTACTCTAAAACGCATCGATCTTTAGTTCATTTACCTCCTAAGACAACAGTACCCACCGCTGCTGTGGCTCAATAATTATGACCCCCCTCCTCCCCATAACTCAAATACCCCATTCATCTACTTATATTAATAATGTTTTTTTTTAGCGCTTTTACCAAAAGGACTCAAAGTGCTTTATATCTGTAAGAAACAAACCATATATTAGCCAACAAATGAGGCAGCCTTCTTGGGCGAACTGCAATAGTCACAGAGGGTGAAATACAAAGTAGAGGTACACATGGGGCCTAATTCAGAGTTGATCGCAGCAGGAATTTTGTTAGCAGATAGCTCCACCCCTTTTCCGCGGCCTATTCTCCCGCTTTTTTCTGGATTCTGGCAGGGGTATTTACCACATATATAGCCTCTGGGGCTATATATTGTGGTATTTTTGCCAGCCAAGGTGTTTTTATTGCTGCTCAGGGTGCCCCCCCCAAGCGCCCTGCACCCTCAGTGACCGGAGTGTGAAGTGTGTATGAGGAGCAATGGCGCACAGCTGCAGTGCTGTGCGCTACCTTGGTGAAGACTGATGTCTTCTGCCGCCGCTTTTCCGGACCTCTTCTTGCTTCTGGCTCTGTAAGGGGGACGGCGGCGCGGCTCCGGGACCGAACACCAAGGACTGGGCCTGCGGTCGATCCCTCTGGAGCTAATGGTGTCCAGTAGCCTAAGAAGCCCAATCCGGCTGCAAGCAGGCGAGTTCGCTTCTTCTCCCCTTAGTCCCTCGCTGCAGTGAGCCTGTTGCCAGCAGGTCTCACTGAAAATAAAAAACCTAAATCTATACTTTCTTTCTAAGGGCTCAGGAGAGCCCGTAGTGTGCCTCCAACCTCGGCCGGGCACAAGATCTAACTGAGGCTTGGAGGAGGGTCATAGTGGGAGGAGCCAGTGCACACCAGGTAGTCATAAATCTTTCTAGAGTGCCCAGCCTCCTTCGGAGCCCGCTATTCCCCATGGTCCTTACGGAGTTCCCAGCATCCACTAGGACGTCAGAGAAACATGGCTATCGCTCCACAATCTCCGTCACTTTAGACGGGAAATCGGGTGTGAAAAAAACCAACTGAATCCCCCCCAACATGTCTTTATATAATACCGCTTTCACATCACAATGCCAGGTCACACCCGGTAATTGGAAATGAGTACTTCCCGGGTGGGACCGGGCATTGGACCCTTTCACATTGCTTCCCGACCCGGCAATATGACGGGTCGGGTTGCCACAGTGGGCGGGGCCGACGCCAGGAGATGACATCATCTCCGCGCCACCTCTTCCTATGCAGTGAACAAGTTGAACCCATTCACACTGCACCTGACCCGGTATTCAACCCGGGAATAACCCTTCTTTATTCCTGGCTTGAATTACCAGGTCAGGCGACTCGGGAATTCGTCACTGACCCCTTTCACACCGTACAGTGACCCGTGTCGACCATACCGGGTTATTTGTGCGGTGTGAATGGGTATACGCGCGATTCCACATGCGGCATATAATGCGGGCTCTTCCTGGTGGCGCATTCTGCACCTGCATCAAATGTACAGCGCCCATAGCCGTCACTCAGACCTCAGCCTGCGTCCAATGCCCTGATCTATAGGGGACGGCAGCGCGGCAGACCTGAGCGCCAGGCTCATCCCCCATACAAAAATAATAATAGCACAAAGAAGTAATAATAAAAACTAACTTATATACTCAGATATGCGCCGTCCCCGTACAATCTGCGTCTCTGCGGGGAATGTGAGACTACAAGTCCCAGCATGCTCTGCCACAGGTTGCACAGGCCCGCTGGGGTAGAACAATGGGAGACCCATCATCAGTACGTGGAATTTGCAGGTTTTCCCCCGAATATACTATAAATATATTTATTCTAATATTCCCCCAATGATAATGTCCGCTGTGTAAGAGCAATATCAGCCCAGAGGCCTAGTGGGGGGTTAGAAGGTGAAGTAAAGTTACCCAGTAATACAACAGCCACCATGTCTGCCAGCTGCTGTGGAACCACAAGTCCCAGCACACCCCTGCCAGCTGGATTCTGCCTGTGAGGTAGATATTCTGCAGCCAGGCCCTGGGATGAGCCCCCTTTCTGCCACTCACAGGCCCTGGGGCAACGGGGAGCCGCGGGCCTGATGCCGGCTGGGAGTGAGGGGAGATGGGGGGAATCTGGGCGCCGCCATGATACGTCACGCCACAGGGCGCCGCCATCTTGTTGTACGGACAGAGCGGCGGCTCCTTCCTGCGCATGCGCCGGATCCACATCTTGCCCGGGAGACTGAGGCTGAGGGAGAGTAGGCGGAGCGCCGACGTCACGGGCGGCAGGGCGGGGCTACGCTCGGGGTCGGAGCCATGGCCACACTGGATGCTGAGGTAAGGAGGATGGCGGGGGACGCGGGAGGGTTCCGGGGCTCCGCGGGATGGGGCCCCGGGAGCCCGCAGTGTGGACACAGGGCCCGGCCCGCTCCGAGCATGGAGTGGCTGGCGCCGGGGAGCCGGCTGATTGGCCCGTGCGAGGTGCGGGGAGGAGGGGACTGGGTAACAATCACACGGCGGCTGCTGTTATTCCATGTGTCAGCCGCCTCCTGCCGCCCTATTATTTACCTGCCCCCTCCCCCTGTGTCTACCCTGCACCCCCCTCCCCCTGTGTCTACCCTGCACCCCCCTCCCCCTGTGTCTACCCTGCACCCCCTCCCCCTGTGTCTACCCTGCACCCCCTCCCCCCTGTGTCTACCCTGCACCCCCTCCCCCTGTGTCTACCCTGCACCCCCTCCCCCCTGTGTCTACCCTGCACCCCCTCCCCCCTGTCTACCCTGCACCCCCCTCCCCCTGTGTACCCTGCAACCCCATATCCCTCTCCCCCTGTGTACCCTGCACCCCTCCCCCTGTGTCTACCCTGCACCCCCTCCCCCTGTGTCTACCCTGCACCCCCCTCCCCGTGTCTACCCTGCACCCCCTCCCCGTGTCTACCCTGCACCCCCTCCCCCTGTCTACCCTGCACCCCCTCCCCCTGTGTCTACCCTGCACCCCCCTCCCCCTGTGTCTACCCTGCACCCCCCTCCCCCTGTGTCTACCCTGCACCCCCCTCCCCCTGTGTCTACCCTGCACCCCCTCCCCCTGTGTACCCTGCACCCCCCTCCCCCTGTGTCTACCCTGCACCCCCTCCCCCTGTGTCTACCCTGCACCCCCATATCCCCCCTGTGTACCCTGCACCCCCATATCCCCCTCCCCCTGTGTGCCCTGCACCCTCCCTCCCCCCTGTGTGCCCTGCACCCTCCCTCCCCCCTGTGTACCCTGCTACCCCCTCCCCCCTGTGTACCCTGCTCCCCCATATTCCCCTGTGTACCCTGCACCCCCATATCCCCCTCCCCCTGTGTACTCTGCTCCCCCCCTCCCCCTGTGTACCCTGCTCCCCCATATTCCCCTGTGTACCCTGCTACCCCATATCCCCCTCCCCCTGTGTACCCTGCACCCCTATATCCCCCTTCCCCCACGTGCCCTGCACCCCCCTCCCCCTGTGTGCCCTGCACCTCCCTCCCCCATGTATACTCTGCACCCCTATATCCCCCTTCCCCGTGTACCCTGCTACCCCCTCCCCTTGTGTACCCTGCTCACCCATATCCCCCTCCCCCTGTGGACCCTGCACCCCCCTCCCCCCTGTGTACCCTGCTCCCCCATATACCCCTCCCCCGGTGTAGCCTGCTCCCCCATATACCCCTCCCCCTGTGTACCCTGCATCCCCATATACCCCTCCCCCTGTGTACCCTTCACCCTCATATCCCCCTCCCCCTGTGTACCCTTCACCCTCATATCCCCCTCCCCCTGTGTACCCTTCACCCTCATATCCCCCTCCCCCTGTGTACCCTGCACCCCCATATCCCCCTCCCCCCTGTGTACCCAGCACCCCCATATCCCCCTCCCCCTGTGTACCCAGCACCCCCATATCCCCCTCCCCCTGTGTACCCAGCACCCCCATATCCCCCTCCCTTGTGTACCCTGCACCCCCATATCCCCTCCCCCTGTGTACCCTGACCCCCAGTGTACCCTGCACCCCCATATCCCCCTCCCTTGTGTACCCTGCACCCCATCCCCGTGTACCCTGCACCCCCATATTCCCTCCCCCCCCTGTGTACCCAGCACCCCCATATCCCCCTCCATTGTGTACCCTGCACCCCCATATCCCCTCCCCCTGTGTACCCTGACCCCCAGTGTACCCTGCACCCCCATATCCCCCTCCCTTGTGTACCCTGCACCCCATCCCCGTGTACCCTGCACCCCCATATTCCCTTCCCCCCCCTGTGTTCCCTGCACCCCCATATTCCCTCCCCCGTGTACCCTGAACCCCCATATTCCCTCCCCCTGTGTACCCTGCACCCCCATATCCCCTCCATGTGTACCCTGCTACCCCTCCCCCTGTGTACCCAGCACCTCCATATACCCCTCCCCCTGTGTACCCTGAACCCCCATATCCCCTCCCCCTGTGTACCCTGCTCCCCTGTGTACCCAGCACCCACATATCCCCCTGCCCCTGTAACACCATTTCCCCTCCCCCTTTGTACCCAGCACCCCCATATCCCCCTGTGTACCCAGCACCCCCATATCCCCCTGTGTACCCTGCACCCCTATATCCACCCACTGTGTACCCAGCACCCCCACCCCTGTGTACCCAGCACCCCCATATCCCCCCCACCCCCTGTGTATTCTGCACCCCCATCTGTGTACCCTGCTTCACCTGTGTACCCAGCACCCCCACCCCTGTGTACCCTACTCCCCCATATCCCCCTCCCCGTGTACCCTGCTCCCCCTGTGTACCCTGCTCCCCCATATCCTCCTGTGTACCCTGCACCCCCCTATCCCCCTCCAACCCCTGTACACCCTACACCCCTGTATCCCCCATCCCTGTGAACCCAGCACCCCCATATCCCTCTCCTACCCCTGTACACCCTACACCCCTATATCCCCCCACTCCTATGTACCCTGCATACTTATATCCCCCTACCCCTGTGAACCCTGCACCTCCCTATATCCCCCCTGTGTACTCTGCACCCCTATATCCCGCTCCCCTGTGTACCCTGCACCCCCTATATCCCCCAGCCCCTCCCCCTGTGTACCCTGCACTCCCTATATCACCCTCCTCTGTGTACCATGCACCACTATATCCCCCCTCCCCTGTGTACCCTGCACCCTCCCCCTGTGTACCCTGCACCCCCTATATCCCCTCCCCATGTGTACTCTGCACCGCCATATCCTCCTATGTATCCTGAATCTCTCCTCACCCTGTGTACCCTGCATGCCCACCCCCCCCCAATCCTGTGTATCCTGTACAACCTACTCCTGTGCACCCTGCACCCCCATATCTCCCTATCCCCATGTATCCTACACTCCCATCCCCCTTACCATTGTGTATCCTGCACCCCCATCCAATGTACCCCTGTATATCCTGCACTCCCATAGCCGCATACCCCCGTGTATCCTATCCCCCATCCCCCCTATCCTCGTGCAAACTGCATCCCCATCCCCCCCTACCCCTGTGTATCCTGCACCCCCACCCCCTGTGCAAGCTGCACCGCTTCCTCATGTAACCTGCACCCCCCTACACCTGTGTATCTTGCACCCCCATCCCCCCACCCCCTGTGCAACCTGCCCACCCTCCTCATGTAACCTGCACCCCACTACCCCTGTGTATCCTGCACCCCCATCCCCCACCCCCTGTGCAACCTGCACACCCTCCTCATGTAACCTGCACCTCCATACACCTGTGTATCCTGCACCCGCATCCCCCCACCCCCTGTGCAACCTGCACACCCTCCTCATGTAACCTGCACCTCCATACACCTGTGTATCCTGCACCCCCATCCCCCACCCCCTGTGCAACCTGCACACCCTCCTCATGTAACCTGCACCTCCATACACCTGTGTATCCTGCACCCCCACCCCCTGTGCAACCTGCACACCCTCCTCATGTAACCTGCACCCCCCTACACCTGTGTATCCTGCACCCCACTACACCTGTGTATCCTGCACCCCACTACACCTGTGTATCCTGCACCCCCCTACACCTGTGTATCCTGCACCCCCATCCCCCACCCCCTGTGCAACCTGCACACCCTCCTCATGTAACCTGCACCTCCATACACCTGTGTATCCTGCACCCCCATCCCCCCACCCCCTGTGCAACCTGCACACCCTCCTCATGTAACCTGCACCCCCTACACCTGTGTATCCTGCACCCCCATCCCCCAACCCCCTGTGCAACCTGCACACCCTCCTCATGTAACCTGCACCCCCTACACCTGTGTATCCTGCACCCCCATCCCCCCACCCCCTGTGCAACCTGCACACCCTCCTCATGTAACCTGCACCCCCTACACCTGTGTATCCTGCACCCCCATCCCCCCACCCCCTGTGCAACCTGCACACCCTCCTCATGTAACCTGCACCCCCTACACCTGTGTATCCTGCACCCCCATCCCCCCACCCCCTGTGCAACCTGCACCCCCTCCTCATGTAACCTGCACCCCCTACACCTGTGTATCCTGCACCCCCATCCCCCCACCCCCTGTGCAACCTGCACACCCTCCTCATGTAACCTGCACCCCCTACACCTGTGTATCCTGCACCCCGATCCCCCCACCCCCTGTGCAACCTGCCCACCCTCCTCATGTAACCTGCACCCCCTACACCTGTGTATCCTGCACCCCCATCCCCCAACCCCCTGTGCAACCTGCCCACCCTCCTCATGTAACCTGCACCCCCTACACCTGTGTATCCTGCACCCCCATCCCCCCACCCCCTGTGCAACCTGCACCCCCTCCTCATGTAACCTGCACCCCCTACACCTGTGTATCCTGCACCCTCATCCCCCTGTGTGACCTCCCCCCCTTGCCCCATTGTGGTTTAGCCCCATCTAGTATCCCAGCAGCACAGAACTGATGTGATAATGGATTACACAGAAGGATTATTTACATTGAGTTGGTATAATAAGTAGCTCTACATTTTATTCTGCAGTTTATCTTGGGTTCATACCCCCTTCCAGCCATTGGCCTCCAGCCTCACCCCCCTACCCCATGGGGTTTCAACATTTTTGGTGCTGTTCCCAACAGGCTGATATTATTGTCACATGCTCCATCCTCATTATGACAAATTAGTGGTAAAATACTGTGTTTAATCACCTCAGAATCATGACTTTAGGAACTGAAGAGAATCCAGCTAATGTATTCAGAGTTTGCAATGAAACTGCAGCACACACTCCCAGGACCAAACCTTCCCAAACCCAGTCCTCGTATAACCCCAACAGGGCATGTTTTCTAGATGATCTAGCTGAAGCACAGGTGTCTTGACTCCCGCAGTAGATGTACAGGTCGCACAAATTATTCCCGAGGATAGCTGGACAACCGGCGCTGTCAGGGTTCCATGCGGAACACTGCGCTATAGAATTCTGATGGCCAGAGAGGTCATTCCAGGCTTGCCAGAAATTGGACCATGTAGGCGGTAATTATCTAATAGGGATAGGTTGGATCCGAATGTTTTACCTCATCTTCTAGATCTTTTTAAATAAAGAATATTCCAAAGTGCGGAAACATCCAATAGCCAATATACGTTGCATATGGGAGACTCAGGGGCATATGTAATAAGGTGTGGTATGCACATATTAAATACATCCTGTAGGCTCATTTATGGTCAACATGAGAGCATTAGTAAAATCATGATGTGTAAGTCCTTTTTGTAGGCGTAGTAAGATATGGTTGTGTGATTTTTCCTACATGAAAAAGGTGGGCACAACACATGGCAGCAGACAATAAATGTGGCTGATTGTAAAAGTATTATTAATGTCATTTATTGGCAAGGTGTCACAGTGGTGGGGGGCAGTGGGGAAAACAGTATGCATGGGGCATATAAGGTGGACAAGACAAGAGCAGCAAGGGAGAAGAGGTTCCTCAAATACCCCCCAACAGGCCATGTTTTGTGGACTTCCAGACCGCCAGCAATAACCCGCACTATTGTACGTGAACTAGTGTTCATTCTAGCACCCTGCACCTTTCACAATCCGTGCAGTTCCTCTTTCCTGCCTTGGGGTGTCGCTCTCTGCTGTGGTGCTTCTCAGCGCACACTGATCTGTTACTCAGTGCTGTGATACAGACCTGTGTGTGCTGAGTAACACCAGAGCAGAGAGCGACACCTCAGGCAGAAAAGAGGAGCTGCACAGGATTTGAAAGGTGCAGGGTGCTAGAATGAACACTACGTGAACGTGCAGCATCCCGGGTTGTGGCGCAATCTGAAAGGGGCCAGTTGAAATGACCCGGTATTTCAACCCGGGTAGCGAGCAGGATTGAGCGCATGTTCAACCCGGCTCGTGTTGCGCTGTGAATGGGTAAGCATGGTCAATGCGACCCGGCACCTGTTCACATCATAGGAAGAGGCAGTGCTTGGAGATCATCTCATCCCACTGGAGTAGACGGTTGGGGTGAGGATTGGTTAAACATACTCACCGGGAACTATGGGGATGGTGTCTGCCAGGATATCGATACCATCCTGTACCAGATACCCACCGACGGGGTCTCTAATCTGCTACTTATGCACAAAGTCACAACATTGGTCGCACCATGGAACCTCTAAGCAGCGGGTGCTCATAAAATCCGTCTGAGCCAAAAGCTGCATACAAAGTCACAGTCCCTCGTTACAGTACTCGTGACGCTCCTGCTAGCCTCTACATTATCTTCCATTTGCTGACGGCTGGCAGTCCTGCTAACATGTAGTATCCTAGAGGCTCAGAGGGTATAGAGTTATATAGTGCGAGGAGCAGGGTCCCCGGCAGCACAGAGTAATCATTTACATATTCTGATGTGGGAAGGTAATTGGGTGAGAGTGGCCACAGTGTAACCTTTGTTGTACTCTAGATTTACTAAGCTAGCAGCTGTGTATTGTGAATCATAAAGTGGTCTCCCTCTGGCTATGGGACTGTGAGCCCATTACCCGCTGGTTATGGGTCCATGCGCCTGTTGCCCGCTGGTTATGGGTCCATGCGCCTATTGCCCGCTGGTTGTGGATCCATGCGCCTATTGCCCGCTGGTTGTGGATCCATGCGCCTATTGCCCGCTGGTTATGGGTCCATGCGCCTATTGCCCGCTGGTTATGGGTCCATGCGCCTAATGCCCGCTGGTTATGGGTCCATGCGCCTAATGCCCGCTGGTTATTGGTCCATGCGCCTAATGCCCGCTGGTTATTGGTCCATGCGCCTGTTGCCCGCTGGTTATGGGTCCATGTGCCTGTTGCCCGCTGGTTATGGGTCCATGTGCCTGTTGCCCGCTGGTTATGGGTCCATGCGCCTGTTGCCCGCTGGTTATGGGTCCATGCGCCTGTTGCCCGCTGGTTATGGGTCCATGGGCTTATTGGCCACTGGTTATGGGTCCATGCGCCTATTGCCCGCTGGTTATGGGTCCATGCGCCTATTGCCCGCTGGTTATGGGTCCATGCACCTATTGCCCGCTGGTTATGGGTCCATGGGCCTATTGGCCACTGGTTATGGGTCCATGCTCCTATTGCCCGCTGGTTATGGATCCATGCTCCTATTGCCCGCTGGTTATGGGTCCATGCGCCTGTTGCCTGCTGGTTATAGGTCCATGCGCCTCCTGGTGCCCGCTGGTTATGGGTCCATACGCCTGTTGCCCGCTGGTTATGGGTCCATGCGCCTATTGCCCGCTGGTTATGGATCCATGCTCCTATTGCCCGCTGGTTATGGGTCCATGCGCCTGTTGCCCGCTGGTTATGGGTCCATACGCCTGTTGCCCGCTGGTTATGGGTCCATGCGCCTATTGCCCGCTGGTTATGGATCCATGCTCCTATTGCCCGCTGGTTATGGGTCCATGCGCCTGTTGCCCGCTGGTTATGGGTCCATGCGCCTGTTGCCCGCTGGTTATGGGTCCATGCGCCTGTTGCCCGCTGGTTATGGGTCCATGCGCCTGTTGCCCGCTGGTTATGGGTCCATGCGCCTGTTGCCCGCTGGTTATGGGTCCATGGGCCTATTGGCCACTGGTTATGGGTCCATGCGCCTGTTGCCCGCTGGTTATGGGTCCATGCGCCTGTTGCCCGCTGGTTATGGGTCCATGCACCTATTGCCCGCTGGTTATGGGTCCATGCACCTATTGCCCGCTGGTTATGGGTCCATGCTCCTGTTGCCCGCTGGCTATGGATCCATGCTCCTATTGCCCGCTGGTTATGGGTCCATGCGCCTGTTGCCTGCTTGTTATGGGTCCATGCGCCTCCTGTTGCCCGCTGGTTATGGGTCCATGCGCCTGTTGCCCGCTGGTTATTGGTCCATGCGCCTGTTGCCCGCTGGTTATGGGTCCATGCGCCTATTGCCCGCTGGTTATGGATCCATGGTCTTATTGCCCGCTGGTTATGGGTCCATGCGCCTGTTGCTCGCTGGTTATTGGTCCATGCGCCTATTGCCCGCTGGTTATGGGTCCATGCGCCTATTGCCCGCTGGTTATGGGTCCATGCGCCTGTTGCCCGCTAGTTATGGGTCCATGCTCCTGTTGCCCGCTGGTTATGGGTCCATGCGCCTGTTGCCCGCTGGTTATGGGTCCATGCGCCTGTTGCCCGCTGGTTATGGGTCCATGCGCCTGTTGCCCGCTGGTTATGGGTCCATGCGCCTATTGCCCGCTAGTTATGGGTCCATGCGCCTGTTGCCTGCTGGTTATGGGTCCATGCGCCTATTGCCCGCTAGTTATGGGTCCATGCGCCTGTTGCCCGCTGGTTATGGGTCCATGCGCCTGTTGCCCGCTGGTTATGGGTCCATGCGCCTATTGCCCGCTGGTTATGGGTCCATGAGCCTGTTGTCCTCTGGGGAGCATTTTGTCTTCTGGACATTGGTCCATTAGCTTATTGCCCGCTGACTTTGGTTTCACAAGCCTTTTATCCTCTGATTATGGGTCCGTTAGCCTATTGCCCCCTGGGTATGGGTCCATGAGCCGATTTCTCCCTGGGTATGGGTTCATGAGCCTATTGTTCTTTGGCTATGGGTCCATGAGCCAACTGTCTTCTGTCTATAGGTCCATGAGCCGACTGCCCTCTGACTGTAGGTCAATGAAACTGTTGCCTGCTGGCTATGGCTCCTTTAGCCTATTGCCGTCTGGATATGGGTCCATTAGCCCATTGCCTGCTAACTCTGGGTCCATTAGCCCATTGCCTGCTGACTCTGGGTCCAGTAACCTATTGCTTTCTAGGCATGAGTTCATTGGCCTATTACCTTCTGGGTATGGGTCCATTAGAATTGTACCTCTCTGAATGAGTCCAGTAGACCAGCGCCCTCTGGGTATGGGTCCATTAGATTTGCGCCTCTCTGTGAATGAGTCCAATAGACCAGCGCCCTCTGGGTATGGTTTCTTAAGCTGATTGCCCTCCGAGTATGAGTCCATTAACCTAGTTCCCTGTGGGTTAGGGTCCATTAGCCTAGTGCCCTCTGGGTCCATTAGCCCAGCGCCTCCTTGGTATGGATCCAATAGATCAGCGCCTTTGGGTATGGGTCCATTGGACTAGAGAGCTGAGAAACATGATGTGCATCTTGGTATTACCGAGTTATTCCATCTTCTGCGGTGCCCATGTGGGTGGCCTCCCTTGAAGTGGATGACATTTTCAGGCTGGTCTGATAATCGTAGTTGGCACAGGGTATTGTGCCCGGTCCCATCTGTGCAGATCAGTAGTAGGGCTGCAGTCAGACAGATGTCTGTACAGTGGGGTGTGCATGGAATCCTTATAGAAATCTTAGGAGGGGCTCCTAGGTTACATCAGATTACTGAAGCATTTCTGCAAAACATGTTAACCCCTCGTCTGCATTACACGACTTGTCAGCTGCGGCCTCATCACAATATGTGGAAATAGTCTATATTCTGCAAAGTGTGTATGTTTCATGGAGCTACTGATATATTCCCAGAGCCGTGCATATCTGCAGATGGCGTCCACCGTAAACTTTACGGTGTATTTCATATCCTTATTAAATAGGACGTTTTTATATTTTAATCCAACAACAGCCCTTAAGGCAACGTCACATTTGTTTACATCCAGCAGTCATGGGTTAAACTACTGTCTTCTCCTCAGAGTCCGCAGGCAATTAGAGTGTAATAAGGCGGTAATGGCGAGACTAATATACGCTCAGGGGACCTGCGTCGCTTAGGGACCGGGACCCGCCGGGTATGGTGCAGGTGTGAAAGGGGAGATAAGATGTCTTGGGTGGTCCCATCCTACACAATGGTCTCCGTTTATCAGTGCAGAACACCTTATAGACATATAGAAATGTAGTTACCAGCGTATTATTCTGTAGCGCTGCATCAGGGCTGATGTCACCCGCTCTTAGGAATCGAGAGCCTTCAGAGGGGCAGCATATTATACCATCATTCTGGTGTAAATCTTTATTGAGCATGTAATCCTCACAAAATAACACATTTGTACTTGTTTTTGTATTTATCTGTATTATGGGGACTGCAATATTAGTCAGAATGGTGCCACCAAGCGGTTATGTTATCATGAGGAATTGCTGGTTTCCTGCACGGTATTGCTTAAATGGGTCATCTCTTCATCATTGGTTTATTGCTGGTTTGCACACCAAGAGTGATCTTACAAAACTCTTATTTTCAGACACGTTACAGATGGGTGATCAATTTTTAGGTTTCTTTTCCAACATGCAGAGATGTCTTGTGCCCTGAGTCTGGTGCAGAGTTGTATGCAGATGGGCTATAAACCAAGGCCCAGATTTATCAAGCCTTGGAGAGTGCTAAATAGCACGCTGACAAAGTACCAACCAATCGGCCCCTAACTGCCATGTCACAGGCTGTGTTTGATGACTGTTAGGAGCTGATTGGCTGGTATTTTATCACCGAGCAATTTATCTCTCTCCAAGGCTTGATAAATCTGGGCCCAAGTGTGTATACAGTATATATCCATCATCCAGGCAGTGATCCCGCCCCTATCTGTGTGGTGGTACACATTACAGTATCATCATGAGAACGCAAATACACCAGCCTATGCTTTTTCCTAATGATATCAAGATCCGTCGACACGTCCGCACTGCACTTTACGTACATGAGAGCGTTCCATCAGAGCAAGGTTCCATGTCTCCGGTGCTGCGGCCTGCATCGCCCGAACGTACTGACTCTAAGCTCTGAACATGTGCGGCTGTCGTGTCGCAAAGCTATAGTTACCCCCCTTTGCATTCACAGTTGTAAAGGAGACTAACCTGTTGTGTCTTGTGACAATAAAGCCGGTAGGAGCTGGGGCCGTAGGTGGAGGCTTGGAGGGCCCGCACGGGTGTAGCTGATGGAAGCAGAACTTCATTTAATGGAGCGTGAGCTGCTGAGAGAGCGCAGGGGAGGCGCGGTGGAGAGCGCAGAACTCTCTGATTGTAAAGCGAATTCAGCACTAGTTGCCAAGATCCGCACCTGGACTGACCTCTGGTGGAGATTCTAGCATATGGGGGGTCATTCCGAATTGATCGCTAGCTGCTTTCGTTCGCTCTGCAGCGATGAGGCAAATAACGGCACTTCTGCGCATGCGGCGCAATGCGCGCGCGCGTTGTACTATTGCAACAAACAATGTAGTTTCACACAGGGTCTAGCGAAGCTTTTCAGTCGCACTGCTGGCCGCAGAGTGATTGACATGAAGAGGGGGTTTCTTGGTGTCAACTGACCGTTTTCAGGGAGTGTTCGAAAAAACGCAGGCGTGCCAGGATAAATGCAGGCGTGGCTGGGCGAACGCAGGGCGTGTTCGTGACGTCAAAACAGGAACTGAACAGTCTGAAGTCATCGCAAGCGCTGAGTAGGTTTTGAGCTACTCTAAAACTGCACAAAAAAAAGTTTGCCGCCGATCTGCAATCCTTTCGTTCACACTTCTGCTAAGCTAAAATACACTCCCAGTGGGCGGCGGCATAGCGTTTGCACGGCTGCTAAAAACAGCTAGCGAGCAAACAACTCGGAATGACCACCATGGTACGTGTAGCTATGCCAGTGACATGAAATTAGTAAATCATCAGGAATGCAAAGAAATAGAGAGACAGTGTTGTCGCGCCCTCCTAGCTGCCAGTGTGGACCCTGAGAAGCATATGACGGGGCTGTGTCCTGTGCTGTCTTGGTGGTTACCTGTAATGGCCGTGGCATCTGCCGGTCACTGGCGCCAGCGTTCCCTGCAAGATTGGCCTGTGTGTACCTACAGCAGCAGACGTTTAACTAACGATTAAGATGGTGGAACGCTGCAGCCTATTAGTGTATGTGCTGCACTGATAGCGCTGTGATTATACATACCTGGTATATTATAGTGCGGCTTATAATGGAATTATTACAGGGGTAGTGTGCGCTGCAGGAATGGGGATTATGCTGTGTGCATTGGTCAGACATATCCTTGTTATCTGACGGGCACTTAGATCCTTCATCCTCAATTTCTGTTCATTCGTTAGATATTTTGCCTTGTCTGAACTCTGCTGACAAATCAGAATAATGATTGGAAAGCGTAATGTACTATCCCTCTATTTCCAGCTCTCTGCCTCTCCCCATTGTGATTTGGAAAGAAGTATGTAATTGTGCGTCTGTGACGGATGTAGCCAGCCAGGCGCGGAGCGCTGCGACCTGGACACACTTGCCATCTGGCCACGCTCAGTTTGCTGCAGCTGGCACGGGTCATCATTTGTGCAAACGACCCCAGCACAGTCTTGCGGCCACTCGGAGGGTTTCTTCAGTGCATTTTGCAAAGTGGTGTTTTAAATCAAATGTCGCCATTTACTACCACTGATTTTAGGTTCTGTAGGTAGGCTTGTGGAATTAGGTTGCCCCTTTATCCTTACAAGCATTGTCCTTTATGTAATAATAATTGTATTTATATAGCGCTATTTCTCTGGTTATAAGCAATCTGCGCATGTGGGTTATAATCCAGTGTGATGATAGATGGATATATTGTCCAGTAATGTGATTGCCTACAGTGTGACCTTCCTGGGCCGTCATCAGGACGCACCATTTCCCGCATCGTGTGCGCAGTTATTAGACTGTACATGTCCATCACACACCAAGCGAAACATCACCAATAATTACCCAGTAATTAGGGTTGTAAGGGTAACGGCAGGAAGCTAGTACTGAAAAATTGTATGGTTCCTGTATAGTACAGGAGCCAAAGAAGAAAAGAAGAAAGACTACACGTCTCTTCTGGGGTACACTTTTGTAGTAAATTGTGTAATATTATAGTATTTAAAATATAACTTTTATTAATATTCCTCAAAAAATAGGGGGCTATAAGGCAAAAATGGAACTGAAAAATGATAAAGATACTATCTGTTTATCAAAAGGTTAATCCATCCGATTTAAATATAGTTGATTGTACAAGGTAATACAAATCAAACTGACTGGCTCCATTAAGCAAAAATATATGTCTCTCTATTGTTAGAAGAACTATGATCAAAATTTGAATGATATTAAGGTTATCTTCTTCTGAAAAGATGAAATATACCTATAATAAATAACACTGACAATGTTCTAGAAGAGAAAAGTATTTCTCTATCTAACAAAGCTGGGCTCACCCTATTAATTGGTGAGAATCTGCTTCCATAAGCTGAAGTAGATAAGGTGAGTATTAACAAATACTTTGGCTCCAGGTCAGTGGGGACCGTCACTCGAGATCCGTAATGGAGGGTAAGTCCAGCAGAGAGACGCGCCGGTGTCCGCGGTCCGTCGACCGGAAGTTCGGAAACCGGAAGTGACGACGTACGTTTCGCTCGGGGAGCTTGTTCACCTGCGGTACTTTACCCCTCCACCTAACAGTAGGATATCACTTCATGTCTGAAGCCGCATTGTTTTCAATATCTCCGCAACAATTGCATATCTGTTTGTTGCACCAAGTTTTTTCAGATACCATTGTGACTTTTCAATTATATACATTATTTTGATCTGAAATACTTGTGAAACATGACAACAATGGGACAACGTCAGGCTTGTCAGTAAAACCGAACTTTGGTTCAGGACTCATTTCATATTTTGTCATCTTTGAGGGTATTTTACCCCTGCACCTAACAGTGGGATATCATCTTTATGTCTGATGCCTCATCCCTTTCAATATCTCCGCAATAACTGCATATCTGTTTTTTGCACCAAGTTTCTCAGATACTCATGTGACTTTTCACGTATATACAATATTTTGATCTGAAATATTTGAGAAACATGGCAATAATGGGACAGCATCAGGCTTGACAGTAAACCGAACTCTGGGTCAGGACTCATCTCTAATTTGTCCTCTCCAATATTATCAACACACATTTTTGTGCTACTAATATCTGGACTTAAAGAGTTCCTGAAACTTCCAGTACACAATACTTGGTTCCGGGCATTATAAAGCAGGATATATTCACCTGCGGTCAAACCACACTGAGTATGCCCAACCTCGTCTGATCTTGGAAGCCAAGCACTGTGGGCCAGGTCAGTACCTGGTTGGGAGACCACCAGAGAATACTTGGTACTGCAGGTATTTTTATCCTACAGAAAATAATAAGACCTGGAGCCAAAGTATTTGTTAATACTCACCTTATCTACTTCAGCTTATGGAAGCAGATTCTCACCAATTAATAGGGTGAGCCCAGCTTTGTTAGATAGAGAAATACTTTTCTCTTCTAGAACATTGTCAGTGTTATTTATTATAGGTATATTTCATCTTTTCAGAAGAAGATAACCTTAATATCATTCAAATTTTGATCATAGTTCTTCTAACAATAGAGAGACATATATTTTTGCTTAATGGAGCCAGTCAGTTTGATTTGTATTACCTTGTACAATCAACTATATTTAAATCGGATGGATTAACCTTTTGATAAACAGATAGTATCTTTATCATTTTTCAGTTCCATTTTTGCCTTATAGCCCCCTATTTTTTGAGGAATATTAATAAAAGTTATATTTTAAATACTATAATATTACACAATTTACTACAAAAGTGTACCCCAGAAGAGAAGTGTAGTCTTTCTTCTTTTCTTCTTTGGCTCCTGTACTATACAGGAACCATACAATTTTTCAGTACTAGTTCACTGAACTACCTCTGGGAGCACCACCAACCTAGTGCCTGTTATGAATCACTCAATTACATGGCCATATGTTGGTTAACGTGATAGCTATAGGTTTATACTATATCAAACAAATTAGGAAGCTTTCAGATTGAGAGATCCTGTGCAGACTCTATCACCCCCTTTTTTTCAAAGTAACGGCAGGAATCGTCCATACGCCAGATTTAACAAAATTATCTGTACAATATGTACAATGCAAAATGGCTGTACCTGTGCTGGGACTACAAATCTCAGCAGATAACGCCAGCCACTAAATCTTGGCAACGGGGCTTGCAATACAATACTGTAATTACTTGCTAAATGAATGTGCTTGAGGTTTTGTCGGCTGGATAGATCTGTGCACCAGAGAAAAAAATACTTTTAAGGGAGCACGAAACTGTTTCATGTAAATATCTGCGTCATGCATTCATTTACATCGTTTAAGACGCAAGATCACCGAGCGCTGTGTGTGAGGGTAGACCTAGCAGTGACATTAGGAATCATTAGTGTAAGCCTGATTGCCTGTCGCACCAGTGCGGTGGCTCCTGCTGATCACAGTGCCTCGTCCTCGGGTGACCCATTATAACACAGCAGCCGTGAGCTGATGTCCTGCTGGAGGGAAGATCCTCACATTGAGCATGCGCCCGGCAGGCTAGGCCACAGCAGCTCCTGGCAGCACTGGTCTAGCATCTAGGCCCTGGCTGCTCCTGGACTCACCAGACTAAGGCCTCAGCAGCTCCTGGCAGCACTGGTCTAGCATCTAGGCCCTTGCTGCTCCTGGACTCACCAGACTAAGGCCTCAGCAGCTCCTGGCAGCACTGGCCTAGCATACTAGGCCCTGGCAGCTCCTGGACTCACCAGACTAAGGCCTCAGCAGCTCCTGGCAGCACTGGCCTAGCATACTAGGCCCTGGCAGTTCCTCGACTCACCAGACCAGGCCTCAGCAGCTCCTGGCAGCACTGGTCTAGCATCTAGGCCCTGGCTGCTCCTGGACTCACCAGACTAAGGCCTCAGCAGCTCCTGGCAGCACTGGTCTAGCATACTAGGCCCTGGCAGCTCCTCGACTCACCAGACCAGGCCTCAGCAGCTCCTGGCAGACTGGTCTAGCATCTAGGCCCTGGCTGCTTCTGGACTCACCAGACCAGGCCTCAGCAGCACGGATGGTGTAATGGTTAGCATTACTGCCTCACAGCACTGAGGTCATGGGTTCGATTCCCACCATGGCCCTAACTGTGTGGAGTTTGTGTATTCTCCCCGTACTTGCGTGGGTTTCCTTCGGGTACTCCGGTTTCCTCCCACAATCCAAAAATATACTGGTAGGTTAATTGGCGCCCAACAAAAATTAACCTTAGCGTGAATGTGTGCGCGTGTACATGTGATAGGGAATATAGATTGTAAGCTCCGCTGGGGCAGGGAATGATGTGAATGGCCAAGTATTCTCTGTAAAGCGCTGTGGAATATGTGTGCGCTATATAAATAACTGGTAATAAATAAATAATAATAAATCTAGGCCCTGGCAGCTCCTGGACTCACCAGACCAGGCCTCAGCAGCTCCTGGCAGCGCTGGCCTATCATCTAGGCCCTTGATGGCTAACCTTGACACTACAGCTGTTGTTGAACTACATATCCCAGCATGCCCTGCATCAGTTTTAGCATGGCCAAATAGCAAAACTGTAGCAGGGCATGCTGGGATGTGTAGTTCAACAACAGCTGGAGTGTCAAGGTTAGCCATCACTGATCTAGGCCCTGGCAGCTCCTCGACTCACCAGACCAGGCCTCAGCAGCACTGGCCTAGCATCTAGGCCCTGGTAGCTCCTGGACTCACCAGACTAAGGCCTCAGCAGCTCCTGGCAGCACTGGCCTAGCATCTAGGCTGTGGTAGCTCTTAAACTCAACAGACTAAGGCCTCAGCAGCTACTGGCAGCACTGGTCTACCATCTAGGCCCTGGCTGCTCCTGGACTCACCAGACTAAGGCCTCAGCAGCTCCTGGCAGCGCTGGTGTAGCATCTAGGCCCTGGCAGCTCCTGGACTCACCAGACTAAGGCCTCAGCAGCTCCTGGCAGCACTGGTGTAGCATCTAGGCCCTGGCAGCTCCTGGACTCACCAGACTAAGGCCTCAGCAGCTCCTGGCAGCGCTGGTGTAGCATCTAGGCCCTGGCAGCTCCTGGACTCACCAGACTAAGGCCTCAGCAGCTCCTGGCAGCCCTGGTGTAGCATCTAGGCCCTGGCAGCTCCTGGACTCACCAGACTAAGGCCTCAGCAGCTCCTGGCAGCCCTGGTCTAGCATCTAGGCCCTGGCAGCTCCTGGACTCACCAGACTAAGGCCTCAGCAGCTCCTGGCAGCCCTGGTCTAGCATCTAGGCCCTGGCAGCTCCTGGACTCAAAAGACTAAGGCCTCGGCAGCTTCTGGAGGAAGTCCCAGAGTGGCCTGTAGTGGAGGTATGTCAGGGGATGCGTGGCCTGCTCACACAATTGTGCCAGGTGTGTGATTGTGATGAGGTGGCACATATATGGAGGTGATCACCTGAGGCCTCTCGCTCTTTCTGCCCCGATGTCCCCATCTTTAATGGTAAAAGTTGTTGCTTCCCCCATAGTTTTTGTTTGCAGTGACATGGACTGAATTAATTTAGCTGGCGTTAAAGGCATTTCTTTAATATTCATTTCTTCAGACCAGGTTAGGGAAGAAGTGAGAAAAGTAGAATGTTATGACACATTCCCAGTGGAAAGGTTTCAGTCTGATCAGCAACATGACATTTATATGGGGCACCACAAAGGGTCTAGTATAGTGGTTTCTCTCCATCATGTGCGTTTGTGCATATCGTGCGGTGATCACTTAGACAGAGGTCACCACAGGGTCACTCTATAGTAGATGTGTCTGTCCAGGCTGAACCCTCCATGAACCTTCTTTGTCCTGTATTTGCAGCATTCAGCGTCTGTAGTGACGCAGTGTGTACCATAAACATCAGTGACTCTCGGGGCTCACACTTGGGAGAGTGGTGTTGCCGTGCGAGGGGCCCAGGCCTGCAGTGATGAGAGGGAACTTGGGCCGCGAGGCCAGTGTGACCATACTCTGTTGAGTTGAGCGTTTGGTGAATAAGATGATGTAGATACGATTATTGTACCCCAGGTATAATTGTTGTTGCTTAACTTTTACATTCCTTTTTTTATCATTAAATTGGCTAATATATAGGTGTGGAGTTGACCAAATATTTTACGCTGTGGGCGGCATATGAAGCAGATTGAGATAAAATATAGTAATTTCTACTGCTGTGTCCTGCGTCCCGTATCTCCTCTGTACACTTGTATGAACATTCCTGGTGGTGTCTTCAAACAAGTTCTGTTAAGTTGTAGCTACAACAAGGAGTCACAACAAAGGCTTATTCAGTAGTTACACCTCACCTATTAGTCTCCTGCTGGAGGACTATTAGCTGTCCTTCCTTTTATCTCTCCCATGGCTGGGGTCATACAGGGACCTACTGACGTCCTTCTGCGCAGGAAAGTAACTCTACCGTATGTTCCACTTTCACCTTTGGGTCATTCGGAGGGTGTTTGCACAGCAGGAAGCCATGAGAGGTCCTCGGTGATGGCATCTGCTCTCGTTTGCCCTCCTGACCGGGTTTGATAGGGCAGTTCTGGGGTGTGGGTAGGGGGTGCCACAGTGGCGGAGGGGAGCTAGTTGTAGCCCAACCATATATAGGTGATCAGGAAAGGAGAGCAAAGCCTTTGGGCTAAGATGAAGTGTCCATCTGCCAGTACCCATTGGGTTTAAAGATTCCCTCTATGGCTCAGCAACATTGCCTAGGTCCCTGGCTCAAGTGCAAGTAGCACCGGGTGCTAGACTGCAATCCCTATTGTGTACAACGTAATCCCTATCGTATAGGTCCTGTTCAGAATGGAGACTGGTCACTTGGTGCATGTGTGCCTTTTCCCAGCAATAAATGTGGCCTTCACCCTGGTGTTCTGGCTGGACAAGAAGATTCTTCTCCTGAGCGGAAGGCTGCAGCAATGCTAAGCTCTTATTATATCCTGCCACCATTTCATCCCCTCCCTTGTATGCACGCCGCTTCAAGGCTTGTTCAGTGCTTGCCAGGTGGTTAGCCTCCATGGGCCTATCCATTTCATCTAATGGAGGTGGTGTGGCCTTTCCGTTCTCTGCAGATTTTGATAGTCCCCTATGTGTACTGAGTGATAGAGGCTTCTGCAGAAGCCAGGTGTAAGGGGAACTCCCCTAGCCTTGCAGCGCCTGATGGCCCTTACTCACTAATTGTCCTCATTGCATGGGGGCATCACCGAATAAAGGGGTGTTCCTCCTGTTGGAGGGGGTCAGATGTCGGGCGTCCATGAGCAACCATCGGTAGGGTATATTTGTCCCCTATATCAGCACAACAACTACCAGCAACTCTTTGTTCTGAGGCTGCAGTTCCAATAGAAATTTCCTGAAAACGCTGTGAGGAATGTAAGGTGAGAGCCTGATGATACAATGTATTCCTTCAGGAGAGGTCACATAAAGGTGATCTACATGAACAAGGTGTGTGACAGCACTTCAGAGGTAAGATCGCCTCAGAGCACGGGACACCACAAGCCTGGAGATCAGACGCAGGAATGTTTCTCCATATATAAAGCATAATTCCACTCGTATATACCTTCACTTGGGTGCGTATCCTAGAAAGACAATAATCAAAGTATAATTACAGAAGCTACTTTTAAGTGTAAGTCTCCTTATTTTGTGCTGGTTAGATAAAACACCATATTTTATCCCTGGCCAGGGCTTTATATGTGTGGAGTTTGTATGTTCTCCCAGTGCTTGCGTGGGGTTCTTCTAGGTGGTCCGCTTTTCTCACACACTCCAAAAAACATAATGTCAGGAAAATTGGTTTGTGACAGAATTGCCCCTAGTGTGCATATGTGTGTCCTTGTGATAGGAATATAGATTGTAAGCTCCTCTGGGTCAGGGAATGACTGTAATATTTTCTATACACACTCTGTAAAATAAACAATGAAAATAAAAGGTGATACAGATCTAAGCAATTTTTAGTTTCATGATACTTGCTTCATGTCTACTCAAAGGCGCCCAAAACGAGTGTGTCGCCCCCAAAGGTGGCGTTTATACGATGTTTTATGGGACAAGCACAAAATAAAGACATTACACATTATTAATACTGTCGTCTGTAATCATACTGTACTTTGATATGTAGTGGATTACACTAAGATACAGTAAAGTTCTGCTTGGTCATCCTGTGGATGTCCCCCTCCCCTTAAGGGTCCATCGCTCCTAAAACTGTTGGGCAGTATTGTCAGCACCCCTGACCCCGGTATGTACTTGGGGGAGAGGACACAATGCTGTGATACAGGCTGCCTTAGTAGGGAAAGGAGCCTAGTGTTTGGGTCCTCAGGAGACTGCAGGTAAGTAGGGTTCGTCACCCAAGCTAAGGTATGCTTTATATCTGGAGAAACATTCTTGTGGCTGACGTAGTAATGGCTGATCTCCAGGGTCCTGTGCATTGAGGTGACCTTTTCTCCAAAGTGCAGTCACAAAGCTTGTTCGTATAGTTCACCTTTTATGTGATGTCATCCAAAGGAATACATTGTATCATCTGGCTCTCACCTGAATTTCCTCGTGGTAACGTTCAGTATTTTCAGGAAATAATTGTCTATTTTAACTGCACACACCATTCTGGCAACTGAAGCCTTAAAACAAAGAGTTGCTAGTAGTTGTAGTGCTTATAAAGGGGAGAATTATATCTTACAGATGGTCGTAATGATCTGCAGCGCTCTTCAACCCAAGCGAGTGACCGTCACTTCTGTGCTTCCCTTGAGGCCTTGTATAGAGGTAACAGTTTCATAAGGGCGCAGTAGCCAGTAGGGTAAGTAGACACGTGATACTTTGGAGCCACTGAGACATTAGGTAGGGAGAGCGTTTTCTTGCCACAAGGGGAGAAACACCAGTATAGGCCTTGGCAGCACCAGTCCAGGTCTCAACAGCTTCTGGACACACCATTCTAGGCCCTGGCAGCACTAGTCTAGGCCTCGGCAGTTCTGGATACACCATTCTAGGCCCTGGCAGCACTAGTCTAGGCAGTTCTGGATACACCAGTCTAGGCCCTGGCAGCACTAGTCTAGGCCTCGGCAGTTCTGGACACACCAGTCTAGGCCCTGGCAGCACTAGTCTAGGCCTCGGCAGTTCTGGACACACCAGTCTAGGCCCTGGCAGCACTAGTCTAGGCCTCGGCAGTTCTGGACACACCAGTCTAGGCCCTGGCAGCACTAGTCTAGGCCTCTGCAGTTCTGGATACACCAGTCTAGGCCCTGGCAGCACTAGTCTAGGCAGTTCTGGACACACCAGTCTAGGCCCTGGCAGCACTAGTCTAGGCCTCGGCAGTTCTGGATACACCAGTCTAGGCCCTGGCAGCACTAGTCTAGGCCTCTGCAGTTCTGGATACACCAGTCTAGGCCCTGGCAGCACTAGTCTAGGCCTCGGCAGTTCTGGACACACCAGTCTAGGCCCTGGCAGCACTAGTCTAGGCCTCGGCAGTTCTGGATACACCAGTCTAGGCCCTGGCAGCACTAGTCTAGGCCTCGGCAGTTCTGGACACACCAGCCTAGGCCCTGGCAGCACTAGTCTAGGCCTCGGCAGTTCTGGATACACCAGTCTAGGCCCTGGCAGCACTAGTCTAGGCCTCGGCAGTTCTGGATACACCAGTCTAGGCCCTGGCAGCACTAGTCTAGGCCTCGGCAGTTCTGGATACACCAGTCTAGGCCCTGGCAGCACTAGTCTAGGCCTCGGCAGCTCCTGGGGGATGTCCCATGGCAGTGTGGCCTGCAGTGGAGGTATGTAGGGATGCAGGCTCTGCCCACTCTCACTGTTGTGCCGAGTGTGTGATCATGAAGCTGACACTTATCTATAGATAACCACCCTGAGCCCTCTCACTCTTCCTGACCAGATCTCCCCATCTTTCAGCGGTCCCAGAGTTGCCGGACTCTAGGAAGTTCACACTCCCGTACACCCAACCCCACAGGCATTTGGCAGAAGAAACCCTGTTGAGTAGAAAGCTTCTTCCCGTCCAGTGCGGGATTGCAGATGGACGTTTTCCAGTTGTGATGTGAGCCCATCGGCCCTGATACTTGCACGGAAGGCAGGGATTGTCCCTGGTGCTTAATGTAGAGGCTTCATACTAACCTAATCCCCGGCTGTGTCAGACTATGCAAGCGCGTTCTTCACGTGCGCTGAAATGAATGTTATTATTCACGTTTGTATCTCATACAGTCCTCAGCAGCTAATGTACATGTGCAGCATTATCCTGGAACTCTGTGTTTCTCCAAGTGTTCATAATTGCCCGGCCTGAGCTGGTAATTACAGTGACTGTGATCAGCTGGTGGGTTGTCGGCTGACGTGCAGCATAGTGGAAAGTATGATCGTTAAGCAGCTGTTCTGGTTCCGGCATCTGGAGTGCTGAAATAACTGTAGTCTGAGGTGCTAGGTCCGGAGAAATGTGAAACGAATACTCAAGTTTGTTACGGCTTCCCGGAAATCTACTTGTGCATCAGTTATGGTACGGTCCTATTTGGAAAGTGCGTATACTGTAGGTTAAGATGTATTGTCCAGTGAGTTTAGAGCTTTATTTACCTAGGTACGATTTATTTATTCATTTATTTTGAACTATGTAGTTGGGAATAAACAGAATAATAAAAGGAGAATGAGGACTGAGGGCCCTGCTTGCACGCTTACATCAAGAGAACTAACCACAGATCTTCAGTGGATGTAGCTTTCTCAAATCCTTCTGTCTCTTCATGTAATCCCAGACACTCGATGATGTTGAGATCGGGGCTCTGTGGGGGCTATATCATCAGTCCCAGGACTCCTTGTTCTTCTTTATGCTGAGGATGGTTCTTAATGACATTAGCTGTATGTTTGGGGTTATTGTCCTGCTGCAGAATAAATTTGGAGTCGATCAGACGCCTCCCTGATGGTATGTATGATGGATAAGTACCTGCATGTATCTCTCAGTATTGAGGGCACCATTACTCCTGATCAAATCCCAACTCCATTTGCTGAAATGCAGCCCCAAACTTACAAGGAACCTCCACCGTGCATCACTGCAGTGGCTCAGTATTGTACCGCTCTCCAGCCCTCTGGGGAACACACTGCCTTCTGTCACAGCCAAATATTTCACATTGTGACTCCTCTGTCCAGAGCGCCTGCTGCCATTTCTCTGCTCCCCAGTTCCTGTGTTTTTGCGCATAGTTGAGTCGCTTGGCCATATTTCCATGTTGTAGCTATGGCTTTTTGGCTGCAATTCTTCCATGAAGACCACTTCTGGCCAGACTTCTCTGAACAGTAGATGGGTGTACCTGGGTCCCGCTGGTTCTGAGCTGATGCCACTGCTGGACATCATCTGATTTCAAAGGGAAGTAAGCGTGATGCGTCTTTCATCTGATGCACTAAGTTTCCTTGTTTGACCATTGTGTCTACAGTCCTCAACGTCGCCAGTTTATTTTGTGTTTAAATGCTGAGAAATACAGGCAGGCACTTATCCATCATGCAGTAACATCATGGAGGTGTCTGATTGGCTCCAAATGTATTCTACAGCTGGACAACAATCCCAAACATACAGCCAATGTCATTAAGAACTATTTTCAGCGTAAAGAAGAACAAGGAGTCCTGGAAGAGATGATATGGCCCCCACAAGCCTACATCCTCAGAAGATCTGTGGTTAGTTCTCAAAGATGTTTGGAAAAACCTCCCTGCCAAGTTCCTTCAAAAACTGCGTGCAAGTGTACCTAGAAGAATTGATGCTGTTTTGAAGACAAATAGTGGTCACACCAAATACTGATTAGATTTAGATTCCTCTTCTGTTCATTTTTTTTTTGTTAATGATTAAAAATAGACTATTATCACTTCTATATTTTGAAAGCATTCTTACTTTGTCAGCATTTTTTCCACACCTGATTAAAACATTTGCACAGTGCTGTATATATAGCTAACCTTATTATAATGTGTAGTAGTCTCACTGTGTACTATTCAGTGACGAAGGTGCTGAACATGATAGCACAAGTATTAGTTACACATTAGTACAGCAGTTACAATGTCTGCATTGCAACAAAATAACAATACAGAAATCAAACCATGTTTAGTGATACAATGTTCCATTATTGACTTACCATACTAGCATAAAAGACGAATTGCAATTTCAACTAAAATATGTATCAAGTCATATCATTATCAGTGGAATATCTATAAATGTGAGTTACTCAATGCGGGTTATTCCAATGTGGAAGCAAACCAAATAAGTTAGCAACTGGGCAAAACCATGCTGGACTGCAGGGGGGGCAGATGTAACATGTGCAGAGAGATTAAATTTGGGCGGGGTGTGTTCAAACTGAAATCTAAATTGCAGTGTAAAAATAAAGTGGTCTAACGTTTATGGGCTACATGCAAAAGCAGCCAGTATTTACCCTGCACAGAAATAATATAACTGTATTTGCTTCCCGTACATGGCGAGATGGTTTGTTCCAAATACAAAGGGACAGATGTATTAACCTGGAGACGGCATAAGGAAGTGATAAGCCAGCGATAAGTGCATGGTGATAAACTCACCAGCCAGTCACCTCCTAACTGTCCATTTACATATTGGAGCTGATTGGCTGGTGAGTTTATCACCTTGCGCTTATCACTGCCCCACAGTTACTTGCCTTTATTGCTTTACTTACAAATCTGAATCGGGCCCAATAAGCAAGGTACAGTAGTCCTAGGTCCGTATTGCCCACTTGTTGGTAACAAGAGCTCCCCATGCACAGGCAGATTGTACAGGGGGGAGTAGGGGCGGTGTGAGGGTGTACCAGTGGGAGTAGTACAGGTGAGAGGTGAGGGGAGGTGTGAGGGTGTACCAGTGTGAGTAGTACAGGTGGGAGTAGGGGAGATGTGAGGGTGTACCAGTGTGAGTGGTACAGGTGAGAGTAGGGGAGGTGTGAGGGTGTACCAGTGTGAGTAGTACAGGTGGGAGTAGGGGAGGTGTGAGGGTGTACCAGTGTGAGTAGTACAGGTGGGAGTAGGGGAGGTGTGAGGGTGTACCAGTGTGAGTAGTACAGGTGGGAGTAGGGGAGGTGTGAGGGTGTACCAGTGTGAGTAGTACAGGTGGGAGTAGGGGAGGTGTAAGGGTGTACCAGTGTGAGTGGTACACGTGGGAGTAGGGGAGATGTGAGGGTGTACCGGTGTGGGAGTAGGGGAGGTGTGAGGGTGTACCAGTGTGAGTAGTACAGGTGGGAGTAGGGGAGGTGTGAGGGTGTACCAGTGGGAGTAGGGGGAGGTGTGAGGGTGCACCAGTGGGAGTAGGGGGAGGTGTGAGGGTGCACCAGTGGGAGTAGGGGGAGGTGTGAGGGTGCACTTGTGGGAGTAGGGGAGGTGTGAGGGTGCACCAGTGTGTAGTAGGGGAGGTGTGAGGGTGCACCAGTGGGAGTAGGGGAGGTGTGAGGGTGTACCAGTGGGAGTAGGGGGAGGTGTGAGGGTGCACTAGTGGGAGTAGGGGAGGTGTGAGGGTGCACCAGTGTGTAGTAGGGGAGGTGTGAGGGTGCACCAGTGGGAGTAGGGGAGGTGTGAGGGTGTACCAGTGGGAGTAGGGGGAGGTGTGAGGGTGTACCAGTGGGAGTAGGGGGAGGTGTAAGGGTGTACCAGTGGGAGTAGGGGGAGGTGTGAGGGTGTACCAGTGGGAGTAGGGGGAGGTGTAAGGGTGTACCAGTGGGAGTAGGGGGAGGTGTGAGGGTGCACCAGTGGGAGTAGGGGGAGGTGTGAGGGTGCACCAGTGGGAGTAGGGGGAGGTGTGAGGGTGCACCAGTGGGAGTAGGGGGAGGTGTGAGGGTGTACCAGTGGGAGTAGGGGGAGGTGTGAGGGTGCACCAGTGGGAGTAGGGGAGGTGTGAGGGTGCACCAGTGGGAGTAGGGGAGGTGTGAGGGTGCACCAGTGGGAGTAGGGGAGGTGTGAGGGTGCACCAGTGGGAGTAGGGAGGTGTGAGGGTGCACCAGTGGGAGTAGGGGAGGTGTGAGGGTGCACCAGTGGGAGTAGGGAGGTGTGAGGGTGCACCAGTGGGAGTAGGGGAGGTGTGAGGGTGCACCAGTGGGAGTAGGGGAGGTGTGAGGGTGCACCAGTGGGAGTAGGGAGGTGTGAGGGTGCACCAGTGGGAGTAGGGGAGGTGTGAGGGTGCACCAGTGGGAGTAGGGGAGGTGTGAGGGTGCACCAGTGGGAGTAGGGAGGTGTGAGGGTGCACCAGTGGGAGTAGGGGAGGTGTGAGGGTGCACCAGTGGGAGTAGGGAGGTGTGAGGGTGCACCAGTGGGAGTAGGGGAGGTGTGAGGGTGCACCAGTGGGAGTAGGGAGGTGTGAGGGTGCACCAGTGGGAGTAGGGAGGTGTGAGGGTGCACCAGTGGGAGTAGGGGAGGTGTGAGGGTGCACCAGTGGGAGTAGGGAGGTGTGAGGGTGTGTACCAGTGTGTAATAGCTATGTAGCGTTACTGATGTGTCACTGTTACGACTTGGCTCATAATTTATACTCTGGGAGTGTGACGGAGAATGTTTCAGGGGGAGAGGTATGGCGGTGAGGCCTAGCTTGTGTTAGTGACTGTTGAATTGTATTCTGGAGCGTATAGGGAAGTAGTGTAGGGGATTTGTGGAGTGGCGCAGTGTATGCGGAGGGTAAGTTGGAGCATCTTGTCACCGTATTTAGGATGACTAGAAGCAGGTGCTGTTTTTCGGGCGTGAGTGCCCAGTTGAAGTTTGCAGTAGATGAGCTGAATACAAGTTTTCATTACGTCTCGAGTATCAGAGGGGCTTATTCTGGTGTAGTGTATTATGAAATCCCATTATAAGGCACCGAGCATTATCACAATTGTGAGTTACAGGAAACATGGAAATTGTCATAATACCAGGTGGATACATATGAGTTAGTTCAGGTTCCTTTCCCCGTGTGTACGAGCCCTCGTCCCGAGGACACTTGGCCAGACCAGGGTCCTGACCGCTGTTACAGAGACGCTCTTTCTGCTTTTGACCTTTTTGCTCTTGCTGGCTTTAGATATGTATCTGAAACTTTATTTCTGTAATTAATTCAAAACATGCTATCACTATCTTACAGTGGTCAGCGAGGTACAATGTAACGTAATTGTTAAACAATAGAGATTTGTTGTATTTTGGTATAGATTAGTAAATCTGAGATGTTCCGAAGAATATATCGGTATGTATGTGTTCAAGTGTTCTGGCCGTCTACAGACCGTCTCATGGGGAACGTCTGCTATCCCCCGTGTGACTGGGAGAATTTAAGACGGGACCTTTCTCTGTGACTGTACGGAGAGGTTTGCGGAGGTAGTCTGTGAATTAGCGACACAACACCACATTAATGCGACCTCCGCCCGTGTCACATGACCGTTCAGTCTATGGGAATAGTTTATAGGGAGATGGGATTAATAATCTCTGCTTGTATCTTGTGCTCAGGGTCAGATATAGCAGGCTGCTTATTGGTATTATCTGTATTTATCCAGGTGTAAAAATCCATTGTCTGCCCGCGGTATGTCATTGTATATATCCCGGGTGTACAATATGACTCCACGCTATGCAGGGTCCTTGAATAATTGAAGCCCTTTGAGGAGCCTTTCAGAAGCTCATCCTTCACTCGGCCGGATTTGCAATATATATCAGAAAATGTGATGTTGATTGTAAGGAATTAACCGTTGTTGTCAAGGCAACAAGTCCTGGCGCAATAACATACATATATATATATTACAACTCCTGCAGGGTAAATATACTACAGCTCCATAGCCCTGTATGTCTTATCCTTTTCTGCTGTGTGTTTAGCTAATAATATTTTATATATATATATATATATATATATATATGTATATGTATGTGTGTGTGTGTGTGTTACCTGTGTTCGTTGATTGGTCTGTGTTGTAGACATGGACACCCCAGCTTCGTAACTATGACTCGCCTGATGAGATTTAATTAATTTCAGGAGTTTGCAATTGACATTCATTCATTAGGCTAATTAACGGTGTAGATGAAACTCTCTTTCCTGCCCATGGAACATTTGAACCTTCTCCTAGCATTGAAGCTACTCATGCGGTGGAATAGTGAGGTGCATTGTGTTATTGTGTGGGATCTGGCTCATTGCTACCACAAACTCTTGGGTTTGTGAAACTGTGAGACATAAAGTTGCCCCATCCCTGGAAGCCGCGTGGGGTGGCCTGTACCCAGGCAGTGGGCTGCTGGTAGACGTTAGGAGTGCAGCTTGCGGATTAGCTGGTCTGATTTCATAGCAATCACACTTCCTCCTTTCTTTCTTTTTTTTTTTTTGTTTCTGTTGAATGCAATGGCTGAGAAGCTGTGTGCACTGAGCATGCCCCAAGTCTGGCTGCACCCACAGTGTGTCTGGAACGTGTGTGGAGCTGTAGTAGGCCTGAAGTCTGGCTGAGGTAGGACAATGCATCTAGACGGGGGAGCCAGGGAATGGTGATTGAGGAGGTTAGGGGTGGATGGGTCAGAGCCTTCCAGCAGAAGCTGCCCCTGGGTGTGTATCCTCCTCTGCATGGGTGTGCGTGGGTGCCTGCTGTTGGCCATGGTGACTACTGTCTGTGGAGGGAAATAGCTGCTGATCTCACCTATGTCTTGCAGTGTCACCCAGGCCGCCTGACATTGGGGTGAGATAAGGGTCTGCTGCTGTCTGTCTTCCAGCAGGTGCTGCCAATCTCTCATTAACATTCACTGGTTACTGCTCCACCTCTGGCCCCCAGAGTGCTTTATAGATCAGCGGTGGTGTGGTTCTCACAGACCCCCTACATGTGGAGATGCTCTGCAGCCTCCTCACCACGGTGCCCAGTGGCCGTAGCGAGCCTCTGAATGGGATGAGACTGTGTGTTGGTGCTAAACGTGGCTAATGTCTATACATAAAGTGTGCTTCCGTGGTAAGTCTGGGGGATTGGGCTGCAGAGCGTGGGCCCTGGTAATGAGAGGTAGATCCATCTGACTGTTCCAGACTGTGTCCATGTTTTGTGATGTTATCACTGGTCTTCTATTGAATAATGGGGTAGAGACGGCCTTCATCGTTACTGCTTCTGCTGGCTGCATGTGTTGGGCTGCTGGAGATGTAGGACAGGCTAGTGAGTAGCTGTGCAACCTGCATCCTTGTGCTTCTGGTATTTGGGGTAACCCGAGTTCTCCTTGTTACGCACCAGTCCCACTGTGTGGTTTGGTTCTTCATCCCCTGTTCCTGTAGAAAAATAAAATGGTTACCAAAAAAAGGAATATAATTCAGTTTGTGGGACGGTTCTGCCTTTTACAGCTCTCCAGAATAAGCAACAAAGGCTTAGAGGTGCTGGGGACCCTGTATTGTGGGTTGCTGAATAAAAAATAATATATACAAAAAGCTCAACATGTGACATTCTCGGATATAGGCAAAGTTTCTGAAGTTTGTCAGCAGTAATGATGTGTAAATGAGTGTGGGAGGATTAGCTTCCTGGGGCCGACCTGTTCATTTCAGAACCTAAAGTAATAGACTAGTACAATTGGCACTGAGTTAGTCAATGTCAAGCATGTTTACTTGTTTTTGTGTATGTATATATATATATGTATGTGTGTATACATACATACATACATACATACATACATACATACACAGGTCCCTTATCCAAAATGCTTGGGATCAGAAGGATATTGTATTTTCCTGTATTTTGGAATAACTGCATACCATAAGAATACCCTTAGAATGTAAGCTCTCACGAGTAGGGCCCTCTTCCCTCATGTGCTTATCCTTTTCTTACTTTAATAATCCTCAACTACCCAAATCACGCAGTTTTTTGGCCACCTGGAACTTTTCTCTGTCATTTACTGGTGTAGTTATGCTTAGTTGCCCTGTACTTGTCCTATATTGTATTCAACTGTAAGTCACTGTTTTCCTGTTTTGATTATGTGCATATGTACCCTGTAATTGGGCGCTGCGGAACCCTTGTGGCGCCATATAAATAAAGGATAATAATTATGAGATATCATGGCGATGAGACCTAAGTCTAAGCACAGAATGCATTTATGTGTCATATACACCTTACACACACAGCCTGAAGGTCATTTAATAGAATGTTTTTAATAACTTTTTGCATTAAACAAAGTGTGTGTACATTAAAGCCATCAGGAAAAAAAAAGGTTTCACTAA